>NW_027152031.1:1480175-1531576 GCF_004359215.1 Bremia lactucae | reverse complement strand
GAAGAAATCGTCACTCCGATTGGGCGCCCCCTGCACTGATGGATGCGGGTGGGGATCAATGCTTTCTTGTTGGAAGGTTGCTTGTCACCGCTCCGTGAGGAAAAAGTTATCAGATCCTCGTCCAATGGAAAGGTTATCCGAAGAGTTTCGACTCTTGGGAACCGATCGATACCCTTCGTATTGATGTGCCCGCCTTGGTGGCTGCCTATGAAAAGGAGCACCAACTGAGGCCTATTTGCTAGTCTCAAATAGACTAGCAGAAGCAGCGTTGTGAGAAGAAACAGAGGGTACATAACCGCGCATGATTTCTTTCACACGCAAGCGGGCGAATTTAATTTGTTGCGACCGCTGTGTCATCGCATCGGAATGCGGATGAATGCGGCGCAAGAATTCCGCCTTGTATTGGTCGGGCGTTTCATTTGAACGCAACACGGCCGGGATCGGGAGAATACGCTCAAGCGATTTTCCCTGAGCCTTCCATGGTTAAAGACGCCATAATAATTAAATGCGTCAAGAAGAGCGCGCTCTAGGAGCGACGCTCTTGGCCCGTTTAAACGAGGCCATACAGATGAACGGGGCATCGGTGATATGCCACCCGTCACATAGCCACGTTCAAAATGACTGGCTTGTGACACCGACTGAGAACGTTCACGTGTCGTCGGCGGAGCTTAAGGCTCTGAATCCTCGATGTCAGAACCATTATGGATAATGGTCTGAGCATAAGGTGTTATGGTTTAATCCAACGAAGAAGCGGGTGGGCCTTAATGGGTAGCGCTATCATTAATAGTCGCTGCACTATCTAACGCAGACGACGAGACAGCATTCGTAAATATTCTGTCACCATGTTGTGAGCCATGAGAGACGTTTGGATGGGCAACAATGCGCCATCATCCTTCCTCATGATCTCGTTGTCCGCATCACTACTATGAGGTGACGTCAACGATGCCGACTCGTTGTAGTCGACAATGAGCAACGGATCATCATCTCACTGGTAAAGTGGGATGGATCCTTAAGCCACGTTAACGCGATAGCAGCAGTAGCTGTCGGCGTTTCGACTAAGGCATTGGAGACGCTGCCGGCGGGTTAACGCGGCCATTGCGCTTAGCGCGTGATTGAGTGGGTGTCGTTGCAGACGACCCACCAGTGTTGCTCCTTTTAGGTGGCATATTATGCTCCGTGTACGACACAGATAGAAGAGTGAAAGAGAGAACCAAGCCACGCGTAAAGTAGATCGCTACTTCTGTCCTCTTTGGCGAATTTCAAAATGTAAATTTGTTCTTAAAGGGGGGGAGTAGTCAAACTTCAACGCTTATGTGCTTGTGCACAGCCGTCGGTGTCTAACGCCACAGTGTGATGGGTACTTACACTGAGGTCTTGTGCAGTCGTGCAAACGGCCGATCCACAAGTGAGGCCATCACACTCACTCGTAGGACATCCACACGCTTGTGGAAGCTCCCAGACGTTCATCAGATGGTCATTTGATGAACGATAGGCAGGTATCGTCACGACTAAATGATGCCAATTTATGCAGGGCTCGAACTTTTTGAGCATGATAAACCATGGATGACATCAAATTTGTCGTCCAAATTCAGTCCGATGAATTCATCATCGTACTGTTACCCGTTAACCTGTATTAAATACCAACCACACGTGTCTTTACTGTTACAGGTGCGCCTGTTGCTAGGAGCACTGTCATCCTCGCTAGATAAATATCGCACTTAATAAGTTTGAGTCTGCGATCTTCTAACGATTGGTGTCGAATTAAATATTTTGACGCCCTAAAACCAACTAGGGACTTAAGTGGCAACTTATTTGACACATTTATTTGCAAGGTGATGAGGTTGGTCTCATCACCTGGGGCAGTTAGTTATGTTGACCTTCATAAACCGCTTCTTTACCAAATTCTGTTTTCAAGAAAAATTACAAATTGCTGGCAATTGTAGGATGTGCTTAGTTGAAAATGACAAGCTCCAGAGTGGACGAAAGCTTGTTGAGGGCTGAAGTCCTCCTATTTTGCTACATAGATCGCTTGGTCTAGCGTCTCGCGTTCAAGCTGGAACAGTGGGGTATTAACAGGACCGTCTGCAAAAACTTTAATAAACACAGTTACCTGTGTTTGTTCATCTGTTGGATGAATCACGATACAACTAATTATAGATCTGTATTTTGGGCATAAGCGTGAAGGTCACGCTTGCCCTACTTAAGAAAATCCTGGACCACAGCTCGAGCCCTGAATTCGGCACGTGGCGGCTCAAATGTTTACCTTGCGCTGGGTCTGGAAGCCATCATACGACCTAAAAACCAATGGGTTGTAAGCTTAAACCCTAAGGTTCAATATTTGGCACGTCTAGCTAAGATAGACGTTCCAAATTTCACTTTTGTCGCATTATCATTGACGCGGCGAGCTTCAATGGCGACTCTCTTCGACTGCCTTAAACTTTAAGATTTCGATCTTAAGGCTTTCGGTTCGACGCGGAAGCGTTGGTCCGCTAGCAGCCTGTAATTGCTGTCTCAGCAGTTCCAAATGTCGAGCTCTCAGTTCTCTGAACAACTCTGCGTGTTGAGAGCCTTGCTGGTAAAGCAAGGCTACTTTTTCTTCGCCGTTGAGTCCATGTTGTATGAACTCGGCTATGGCCGCATGCTGTTCAGCTATGTTCAAAGTGAACAGCATGGCGCCAACGGCTGTCCCACCTACGACCAAACTCATGCGTTTGTCCGCTCTCCATTCACGGTCGCTCAAATGAGTGAACAAATGTTGCGTGATAGCATTCTTGAGGGGCTTGCTAGCTCCTTTCCTCTTCATCCAACATGTTCATGTTGGATGGAACGTGCGTAGGCAACTGAACGGCCTTCGAAGTGCTACCAGGTCTAACGGGGCACTTCTTGCTAGTAACTGATAACAGTACTAGTCAACCTACACTAATTACAGTAAAGGTGATGACTATTTCACGTACACGTCGTGCAGAGGAAGATTCTAAGCAGCTAAGAACAGTTAGCTACTAAAGATAAAATTTAAGGCTTAACAATAGAGAAAAAGTAAACTGTATTAGTATATTTGGTTATTCATAACAATCTTCTAATTACAGGCCTTAATATATCAATAACTAATTATGCAATGCGCTTCCTTGCGCGACGCCTAATCGTGTCTTGTAACGATTGGCGGGGTTGATTTAAGCTGAAATCAACCAAATAATAGAACCAATGTCTTATCAAGTCAATATTACCAAATTTGGTGAATTTGGCACAACTAACTCAACATTAATAAGATTTAATTATTTTGTGCTTCTTTATTTATTTCCTCTCATAGAAAATAATAATTATATATTATACCTCCTATAGGAAAAAATATTTTTTATAACGGGACACCCGTTACACTAATTGATTGTGGAGCGTTTAGCAATTTCATTCGATATAAGACTGAGGCTCAATCGGCTCGGGGCGATATACCTCTAACGAGGATGACAGTGCGCTTGAGTCTTGTGCAGTCGTACTAGACTGCACAAGACCTCGGTATAACTACCCATCACACTGTGGAGTTAGATTCCGACGGCTGTGCAAACGACATGCAGTGTCGAAGTTCGACCACTCGATTAAGTCGGGTGGATTGAAACATGAATGCTTGTTCAGAAAGCAACATCCAAGAAAATTTGATACGCATGTCGATAGGAGACGGTGCAAAAAATAAAAAAATTGACTGGGAAAGTCGATCGTGGAGGATCTCGCTGTGGTTGCGCAACCATAATTTGACGCCGTTGGGGGAATGCTTCATAAATGTGTAAGGAAGACGTCCCAAAATGTTTGAGGAATAAGAACCAAGAAACTTGTTCAAAGGGTCCCAGGAACCTTAAGAAATAAGTTTAAATGATAAAACTGAGATGTTAAATGTCTTGGGGAACAACAGATCAAGTGAAGGCGCTTGTGCACCGATCTGATTACGCCTCCAAAATTAATTTTTCGAAGATAAGTCATTTGCCAACGCTTGAGCCGAAACGGTTTCTGCGTGCTCTGCGTAATGGCAAAGTCAATCAGGTCTGTGTAATTATCACAGACGACAAGTACGTGGCCGATATTCGGTCGGCAATAGTATTTCCTGAAAGCGAACGGGTTCTCAGCAGCTCATCGATGGACGAAAGTGTCCTTTGCGAAAATACTCGAATTGAACGTTTCAAGTCTCAATCCTGGGAGTCTTAAGGATTTGATCGAATCCAAGGATAAATTCCCAGAATCCGTAACGTGCGAGTTGCCTAAGGACAAAAGCACTCGACACGAAACCGATCAATAAACATGTTCGAAATACTGTAATATGAAGCATGGACCATTGTGGACAAGTACTAGCGACCGACAAATTTTTGCCGACACCTTAGCTGAGGGCCATGTGAGCATGTTGACCTCCCCATATAACTCTCCGACCTTCTCTGTGCGGAAAGCAACAGGAGCGTGGCGGATTGTACATGCGTTCAACAAATTGAACGCTACAACGGCAGCGGCTCAAACGCCGATACCACGAAAAGACGTAATCATTGATGGCATGTCAAAGGGTACTTTTTTGTCATAGGATCCGATGGATGGATTCTACCAGATCATAATGTGTAAACAGGATATTCCTTTCTCAGCAGTAAATTCTGTACGCATTTAAATTGACAAATTTAGTCGATTTGCTTCTCCTTTTTCGGTCACGACAATAATCTTGCTTTTTAATTTTTTTGGTGACGGCCAAACTAAATCGCGTTGAACTTAGCATTTCAACAGTACCCAGTTACTGACATTAATTAAATTTACAGACTATTCTTGTGCATGTGCACGCCGTTGTATAGAGTATGTGGCGAATGATGCCACGACATTTCTTAACAAGTTTATTTTAATTGTTTACAGTACTTGGTAGAGCCATCCGCACCTCAATATTGCTTTCATGCAGTGTGTGAGAGGCTTACTCACTTCAATGAACTCGAAATGAAATTGGTCGAACTTATGAGTTTGGCTGTAGGCGGGCCAGCGGAAGGCGCAATGTGTACGCTTTACAAAAAGACGAACAACATGCGTCCATCGCCGAGGTGATATCGACGTGGCCAGAAAAAAAGTACCCTTGCCTCACCAGCAAGGCTCTTAACACGCAGAAGTGTTAAGACAACAGGGCGCTCAACAGTGTGACAGCAGTATTTGCATGCTGCTAGCGGACCGACCCTTCCGCGTCGATCCGAAAGCTTAAAGATTGAAATCTTTAAGTCGAAGGCCGACGAGGGCGACTTCCTAATAAGATTAAACGTCGAATTAGACGATGCCATTTAAAGCTCGCCGCACAGTGATTATGTGACGAAAGCGAACTTTGGCATGTTCAACTTAGCCCGACGTGCCAAATCTTGGACTTTAGAGCTCAAACATCACGATACATTGATTTTGGGTCATATGAGGTCTTCAAAGCCCGGTTCAGGCAAACATTTGAGCTGTCAGTGCTGAATTCAGGGTTCGAGCAGAGCTCCTGTATTTAAAGCAGGGCAGGCGTGGTTTTCACGCATATGCCCAACATGCGATACTTGTAAGTTCTATCGTGAGTCATCCAGTTAATAAACAAAGATCCTGCAGATGGTCCTGTCAAAACCCACCTGTTTCGGCTTGAATTAGAGACGCTAGATCAAACGATCTCTGTAGCAGAACAGGAGGATTTAGCTTGGAAAAGGCTTTTGTCCACTCTGAGACTTATTTTTGGCCACGTATGCGACAAGAAAGCGGAGGTCCAAAACCAATGGACCTTTCGTATGTAGAGAGCGAAAAAAACCTTCGACATTTCTTATAGCAGCTAAAATGTAGGTGGGCGGTACTATAGTGGCCACGCTCTACTTAAGCACTCACCTTCTAGCACAGTGAGGTAGTTGGCGGTCGCCTAACCGACCTCACCCAGCGAACTAAGTACCTTAGTACAAGTGTCGTAACGGAAGAAGTACTCCGGCTTCACGTGCGCACTTGTTAACGAGGAAGTAGTTCTAAGACTGATTTATAAGTCAAATTAATATAAACCTATTATCCAATCAATGGATGCTACCTCTGTAGATGTGCACCCCTACATGCATGCGTATTATTCTGAATACCTCGGATTACGAATGACGCTAGCCGTCATCCCTTCCAATGTGAATGCACCTAATATAAAACTTGATGCAGTAAGTCCCCAAAAGTCTGCGGAAAAATTAGTCCCCAAAAACCTGTGGCCAAAGTGTCCCAGGAACCTTTAGAAATAGGTTTTAATGAGAAACGTGAGGTATTTATGTCTTAGTAAACAGCGATCAAGTGTAGGCGCTTATACACTTGATGTGATAGCGCCTCCAAAGTTAACTTTGGAGATAACTCAATTGCCAACGCTAGACCGAAACGGTCTTGCGTGATCTGCGTAAGCGTAAGTAGTTCCTGAGAACGAACGGGTTTTCAGCAGCTCATCGTTGGACGAAAGTGTCCTCAATGGGAAGACTCGGATGGAACTTATTACGTCCCAATCCTGAAGTACTTGAAGACAAATCCTTTATGCAAGGATCTGATCGAATTCAAGGATATATTCCCTGAATCCGTACCGTGCGAGTTGCCTAAGGATAAAGCACTCGACACAAATTCGACCTGATACCAGGTTCGAAAACGCCACGAGATTGATCTGGAGCCGGGTACAAAGTACTGTACAACGCACCAGTGACCACTGCCTAAGGAGCTAGTGGACGCGATAGACGCATTCTTTGCAGAAAAGCACGCAGCAGGCCTAGTCCAAGAGCCGAAGTCGCCACACTCGTCGCCGACGTTTTGTGTGCGTAAACTCAATGAGAAATGGCGCATAATACATGCTTTCAACAAGCTGAATGCGGTCACAAGTCCGGCATCTATGTGTTGCAGAAGAACATGGCCGCAGCATTTTTAGCGCGCTCGACATGGTCGACGGCTATTAACAACTATCACATGAGAGAATCAGATATTCCTCTCACAGCAGTGAGAATTCCCAGTGGGATGTTGTGGGAATGATTGGTCACGCCCTTAGGAGTTTTCAACGATCCAGCTACGTTTAATAGGTTGTATACGCAGCTCTTTCGGCCGATGCGGCACTTCGCCGCAGACGAATTTCGACAATATATTCGTTCACAGCAAGGCTGAAGGGGGGGGGGTATGATGGATGTTCAGGATCATATCGAGCACCTTCGAGCGGTGTTGATGTGTATGCGCGAGAATCGACTATTTGCGAACATCAACAAGTGCCTCTTTGGGGCGGCAGCAATTCCCTTTCTGGAATTTTTCATTGGAAAGGGTGGAATCCGTGCGGATTCAGAGAAGATTCGTGCAATTGCACAATGGCCAACGCCATCATCCCGAAAGGTTTTCGCAAGTAGTTGGGCCTCGTGAACTACTTGCACAAGTACAGCGAAAATTACGCAAAGATGGCCAGGCCATCGAACAACTTGCTGAAAGACGACGCGGCCTGATCGTAGACAGAGAGAGCTAAACAAGCTTTTGAAGCGATTAAGTTGAGCCTACAGTCGGCACAAACATTGGCGTTGCCGGACGAGGGTAGTCCATTTAGTTTGGTGTGATACATCAGACTTTGCCATTGGCTGTGCTCTGTTGCAGCTGGATGCCAGTGGTAATTAGCGGGTGTTTCGTTTCAATCGCGGCAGCTTAAGGCCACTGAGAAGAATTATCCAGTGCACGACAAGGAATTTCTCGCAATAAAGTACGCCCTTGTCAAAGTTCGGGTTCACCTGCTGGGCAGTAAACCCTTTGTCGTCTATACAGACCATGACTCGTTGAGGACGGCGACTCAGTCGCCCCACTTTTCACAAGGTATGGCGCAATAATTGTCATTTTTTGCGGAATACAATTCACGGTGGCTTACAAGCCAGGAAATTAGAACGTGCTAGCGGACGCCCTGTCGAGACGTCCTGATTACGAATCGGACACGTTGTGCATCTTGAAACTTCAGTGTTCGAGCTTATACGCAAGGCGTGTGTTCAAGACCCGGATTTTCAAGGTGTTGAAGAGGTGTTGAGCGCCTCTGCGGAAGCCATCAAGTTGACGAAGCGCCAGCAGGCAGATCCCATTCGGTATAGTCTGTCCGATGGACTCCTGTTGTACAGTGTGAATTCGAGGGATAAAAGACGCGTGGTCGTCCCTAACGACAAGGACTTACGTCACCGAATTTTCTCTGAGGCACATGATACGCCGAATCGTAAACATTTGGGGCGCAAAAAGACGTACCCGTCTGTGGCACGTGACTTGTGGTGGCCCCACATGTACAAGTGGGTCCGGTCGTATGTCAAGACGTGCGAGACTTGTCAACGAGTGAAGCCTCTGCCGTCTTCAGTAGCGCCGCTGCAGAGTTTGTCGGTCCCAGCGAACTGTTGGCGCTCAGTAAGCATGGACTTAATACTCGACATTTCGGCGGATCGGCATGGCCATACGGGCATTATGGTATTTGCGTGTCGCCTCAGCAAGGTAGTGTGACAAGTGGCGGTATGCCGAATCATAACGGCACTGCAGGCGGCACAGCTGTTCATCGACAACGTGTTTCGACATCATGGACTTCCGGAGTCTTTCGTGAGTGATCGAGATCCTCAGTTTGTGTCTACCTTTTGGCAACATGTTTTTCGGCTGATGGTGTTTCGACTGGATATGTCTACAGCGGATCATTCGCAGACTGACGGTCAGACCGAATCGGTCAACAGTGTTTTGGAGGATGTGTTTCGCAATGTTTGCGTGGATGAGCCATCCCAATGGAGTGCGCAGTTAGAGCAAGTAATATTCGCAATGAATAATGCGGCATTCGTCGACAGGTTTTTCCCTGTTCTATGTGAATGGGTTGTGGCATCCGCGTACTCCCTATTGTTGTCAATGGCTTCTAATGAGGATGGGGGGTGTCGCTGATAACCTGAGGCCTAAATGGATTCGACCGTCGGTCAAACGCAATTTGCTGACGTTTATTGAAACTGGTGAAGCCATTAGGCTACGTGTCAGGGACGTCATGGCTGCTGCTCAAGAGCTTCAAAAGGAAAACAGTGACAGTCATGGTCCTCTAAATGCGCAAATGTTTAAGACTGGTGATTTGGTGCTACTTAATGCAAGATATCTACCTATGCACGCGGTTTCAGTGGTCGGGAGTACGAAGCTTCGTCCGTTTTCGTGCGACCGCTTACGGTTATTGACCGACATCTTGAGCTTTCCATCGGCTGTGGCAACGCACCCGATATTTTATGTTGGGGTGCTCAAGTGGTCCGGCGGACCGGTCTGAAACAGACGCTACAGTTATCAGCCGGGGACGCAGCAGACCTCTCACTTGGTGGGTGATCGGTCGTCCCGGAAGTGTTCGCAGGTGGCCCTGAAGGGTACGACGGATGACGCAAGGGGTAAGCAGACTGGTGCGAGGGAGGTGCAGGAGCCTGCGTAGAGATCAAAAGGTGGCGCTTTATGATCTCCACCCGATCATACAACGAAGCCAGCCAATGCTGATGGTCATTCAAGTTCTTGTTCATCGTCGAGCTAAGTCGTAAGCTGCTTCAAGCGACGCCGTTGACGTATGATTCGTCCTCCTCAACCCTTGTTGAGTCACGACGAAGAGCGATACTTCCATGTGAAAAAGTTGGTCGGACATCAACGTAAAGGGGACGGCAGAAGTTCTGAGTATGGTGGCGTGGCTGCTCGAAGGCCCGTACTACGTGGAAGCCGGAGGACCGCCTCGTGAAGGACTGCGCCAACCTCGTGAACGCTTACAGGCGTTCCACTCAATCGGTCCGCGCCAAACCGGGCCTATAAGGCTCTTTGGGTTGATGTCGTGGGGTGGATTCCCCTTCTGGATTTTTGATGATGACTTCTTGGAGAATGAGCGTCGGGGGCAGGACTGTCTCGGTCAATACAACGACAGACATCCCACCGCTAATCAGCAACCGCCTTGGCCATGTAAATTGAAGACGTCGAAGCGCTAACCAGTCGAGCCGATGCGGCGAGCTGAAGATTTCGGGGATGGGATATCTCATGGCGGTGATCCACCGGCGGAAATGGGCTTCGTACGCCTGTCGGCCGACATCAGTGTCGTCATCAAGAACGAGTGGGCATTCATCGACCTACTCCACAGGTATTCCTCGCTCTCGGCATTGTTGGTGGCATTCCGCGTAGTCGGCCACGGGCCAAACCTTCACTGAAAGCAGCTGGTCTCCCGTTTGTGGGAAGCAAGTGATGTTCCCTGTCATTTCTCACGATTTATTTATGAAAGCATACTCCCGTATCTCCTAAGTATTAAGGTATACGGCATTTGGATTATTTACAATTCTGAAATGCGACCATTCGTTTATCGCGGTTTTCAGCAAAATATATACCTTACAACAGAGAAGCTATATTTGTTTAATTCGATTATAGCCATTGCTGATCTTATTACGATTACGCTAATGCTCAAAACCGCTCTGCAAAGCACCTATAATTTTTGTATTTTTGTCGTTTTCTAAAAAAACATGCAGTTCAAAAAACACTCTAGTAGCTTTACGAGAGCAATCACGTTACCGGAAACCCCATCAATAAGTCTACATTTTGTGCTATTCTTGTTGCTTCGACATCCTGCAAAGACCCTGCAAAGATACACATCGAGTTAAAATTGTGTTATCTTTGAGGACGTTAAATGAAAAAAAATTAAAGAACTAACTAGACTTGAGCCAACATGTTAAGGGGAGCTAGGTTTCTTTCACGTCGGAAGTCGATTCATATCGACTAGTTAATAACGTAACTCTTTCTCAGCCTTAAAGAACTCGACAATGCATTGGCGCGTGCCCATTTTTATAGGATTAACTTAGAGCCCTCATGCAAGTGGAGTCGAAGCATGGAAAGCGAACTCGACCGATGACGCCAGCTATGTGATACTAGCGTTGAGCTTTGGGTTCTATTGTATCAGAAAAATAATACTAAAATGAAATTTATCTTTTTGGAAGGTTAGTTTCAATCTCAACTTTTTAGCTGCACGGTATCCTGTGGCGAAATGAAAAAGACAGTTGAATACGGATGTAAGTACTTAATTAATACCGTTAATGTTTTTTGAGTTGAAAATGATTGATTCGAATTGTCTAACGGTTAAAGCTCTCTCGAAATGAGGGTGTGTGTAACAAAAAATACACATAAATCTTTTAGTAGATGAAATTTTTTAAACACGAGTCACATGGCGGTAAAACTTTTTTAAATAGTTACTACTTTTAAGTAAGTATTGACTTATATATTGAAGTAGGATAGATGTAACGGGTGTCCCGTTACATATATATTATTTCCTATAAGAGGAATAATAAATATTATTTCGTATGAGAGGAAACAAATAAAGAAGCACAAAATCATTATTTTTATCAAATTTGACGTAACTTTTCCAATAGTACCGAATGAAGTGCAAGAAGAGATTGGTTAATTTAAGTTGAAATCAACCATAATAATCGTTACAAGACGCGATTAGGCGTTGCGCAAGGAGGCGCATTGCGTTGTTAATTATTTTAATATATTAAAGCCAGTAGATAGAAGATCGTTATTATTACTTTATATATTAATACAGTTTTACTTTCTCCCAATTTTAAAGCATTAGAATTTGCTCTTAGTAGCCAAGACTTTATAGCTACTTAGAATTTTCCTTTTCACGCCGTGAACGTGAAGTAGTCGAAATACCCCACCTTCACTGTAATCAGTTTAAGTTGACTAGTACTGTTATCAGTACTAGCAAAGGTGCACCCGTCTTGAAGCAGTCACATACGATATAGATACACGGTGCATACGAAATATGTATCCTCCCTAAACCTAACATATAAAGTTAGACATAACTTATATGGGAATTACTTTACACGTGTTGAGGTAAGCAAACATAAATCAGCTTGATTTTATTTATGCATCTGCCTAATGGTAATTACAAGTCGAACTTGTATTGCATGCCTTCTCTGTGCGAGTGACTGAGTCGATCACTTTTTGAGACGCGTCCACAACGTCTGCAAGTCAGACAAACTTTAAATCCTTATTTTTAAGTCAATGCACCAATAAGCTTCACCAAAAACAGTGCATCTATTGAGTGGAAGCACTGCTATGGCGTCAAGATCTAGCTCACTCGAATACAAACATATATTGAATACGAGATTGCCCCTTCTCCCATAAATGACTGTAATGAAACCTAAGCCAAAACAGCTTCAGGTTAATATTTATTCACGAGGAAGCGTGACAACCTCATCATTTAATTGTGTATATTAAAATTAGCCACTAGCAGTGTTGTTACTTCAAAGAAGAGCTATTTGCAAAGAAGATCTATTTGTTTAATCAGATAAATCACTCTAGCCACTGAGTAGAGCCAGTTGCATCCTTCTCGAAAAAAGTAACGAACGACCGTGGAAGTTATATTTAAATTCAAACAAACCGCTCTTTCTTAATTATTGCCCCCACAACTATTTACAATAATTAAATAGTAATTTAAATTCGCAAACAATAATTTTACACAACTTTTGTAATTTGAGGTTCTAATCCAAAATGTCAACAAAAATCTACGATACTACATAAGTGCGACTAGGAGATGATGACGATGGAAACGTAGTGGCCGCTCAATATCATCGTTACGTTTATTACCGTCGTTATTTTATAAACTACAGATTGTGGGCTTCAAACGGTAGCTGAAATGTAGCTACATAACGGCTGATGGACGACCTTCTTATTGCTTCTTCTGCGCTAGCTAGCCGAATGCAAAGTAGGTTCTCTAAATGACTAATATACTTTCCAAATTACTTCCTTCCCGACTAGTCGACTACTCCGCTATATATACCTGAATAGGTTTATGAGCCCAATTATGGCAGATGCAATTCTGTTCTAAATGAGGACAATTATTTCGTGTGAGAATTTAATACGCGAATAGAGCTTGCAAAGAAAGGTTTGCTGGACCATCTCGATTCTACGAAGGCTTCGAGTGAAATGCGATGCTATTGCGTATGCTTGGAAAGTCAACGACATGAAGGCCTTCGCGAATGTATGCACGATGGTCAGTCCACGTCTTCAATTCATGGTTCGGTTGGCAGGGTCGAAGGCTGAGGCATATGAGACTTAGAAGAGCTTCTTTCTTCGTCGAAGCATTCATAATCGAGTCCAGATGCGTCGCCAGTGCATGAATATAAGATGCAGAAGGGTGGAAGTGTGATGGGACACTTCCTGAAGTTCGGTGAACTTTTGCTCGCCGATGTAAGCCATTGGAGATGAAGTGTCGTGAGATGAACAGCTCGTGATTTTGCTTGGAATATGTTCGAAGAATACGATCAGATCGTCAAGATTATTGAGAACGTGAGGGACATCCATCTATTTCAAGCCAAGGAGATGCCTAGTCGCGAGTACGAAGTCATAGCTCGAAAGGATAAAGGGAAATTGCTTTGAAGGCTACTCGACGCTTCAAGAGCAGGGGGAGCTCGATCCAAGGAAACGGGAAACAAGTTATCCGGACAGTGTCATGTCTGCAATCGATATGGACACAAGAAACAAGATTTCTGGAAGAATCCTGACAAGAAAAAGAATGCGGAACAAGCGTTTACCGTGAGTGAACAAGGGACTAAATTGACAGTGGTCCAAGTAGTCACATGTGTCCATTCAAGGATGAGTTTGCGGAAATACGATCACTCAGCACGTTGGTTAAAATTTCGGCGAATGGGGAACTGTAACAGCTGCTGGAATTGGGACGATTCGAGCTTTAATGAAGAACAAGAAGTCCATCCGCATCGAAGACGTTCTCTACGTTCCTTAACTGTATTGTAGACTTCTTTCGATTGCTGAATTTTCTGCTTAAGGGTTGACATAACCTCTCAAATGTTACATGCGAGATCACGAACGAGCATGAAGTGGTGAGACAAGTGACCCAGAAGGTGAAATTGTTTGCTCTCGAATGTGAACAAGTTGAATCTGCAAACATGAGTGAAGTGGTTCGCGGTGGAGCCAAATGTGAGTCCAAGTCCATGGCACGCTCGATCAGAACGTCTACCAATGAAGGCGTTAAAAATCAAGAATGCGTCAGTGGATTCACGATGGAAGATAAGTCTGCTAATGTGGAAGACCAAGATGACATATGTGAAGTTTGTGGACTTGCAAGTCGTCAGTAAAGCCATTTCCTAAGTCAAGTTACGGTAAAGTAAGACGACGCCACTACTTCAACTAATTCAGAATGACGTGAATTCATAGTGACGTGATGGGTCCCATGGAGACCAAGTCACTGTGTGGAACGAGATTAATGGTAACAATTACTGACGATTGTCACGATATGTTGTCGCGTATCATATTGCGCACAAGTCGGACGTGGTCGATAAGTCTATCAAGTACAAGTCGATGATGGAGAATCAGTTGGATGCTAAGATTAGATGTATTCGCACCGACAATGTTGGCGGATATATTAACAATAGCCATGATAAAGTGTGGCGACAGGCTGGAATTATGCACCAAGCTACAGTTTCGTATTCGTCACAGCAAAATGGAACGGCTGAGCAGATGAACCGGACGCTGACGAAACGAGCACGGTCAATGATTAATTACATTCAAGTTGAGATGATATGGTGAGCCGAAGCCATAAATAATGCGGTATGTATTACGAATCGTGTACCCTGCGCTTCTCACTTAAACAAGAATCCGTTTGAGGTTTGCTTTGGAGCGAAGCCAGACCTGTCGCATTTGCGAGTTTTCGGATCGCAAGGGTACGCGCGCATCGATAAAGGTAAACGACAAAAGTTAGATAAAAAGGCATTCCGCTGCATGTTTTTGGGTATGCAGATGGTGTGAAGGTCTACTGTGTTCGAAATTATGAATTAAAACGACTGGAATTACGAGGTCAGTGGTATTCTAAAAGCTACCCAAGTCTAAGTGTGTGGAAGTGGTTGGTATTTTAAAAGCTACCCAAGTCTAAGTATGTGGACGTTGTTGTTGGTGAAAATATCACTCAAAATGTGCATCATCATGGCGATTAGGACGACGTCTTGATTCAATTATCGTGCGTTTAAACCAGGAGTGAAAGTGAACCGATGGTGGTGGATCATATTTGGCACCAATCCGCCAATTTCACCTCCTTGCGAATTTGACTCTAAGAGTCCAAGTCATGATATCATTGTCTCTTCTAACCCGTGAGACGATGAAAGTGCGGATACGGCCCAAGCCACTGTGTCCAGAGGGGGCTTGAATACTATGGACGACTGCTCGGATTTGGTACCATCTCGATATGGTGGAAATAATACACCGGTGCGTTGTTCCCCGGTCAGAATTCTCAAGCATGCTCGAAAAAAGAAAAAAATTGTTGATTGGGTTGCCAACCATTTTCGCGTCCACTTTGGTAAAAAACGTTCGACCATTCTGTCGATGCACGCACTTTGGCTGATCTTGAGCTTCTTCTTCTGCAGCTCGTACGTCACTTCAATACCGAGAATATATTAAACGTTGCTTAGCGTCTCTAGCTTGAAATGACTAACAAATTCATCTGCAACTTTTAACAATTGATCCTGCAGTATTACCTCCAATTAGCATATTCCCGAATGGTTTTCATCGTTACGGACGAATATGCGCGGGTCCAAAATACATGGAAAAGCCCATTTTGCGAAAAACGCTCGATATGGTCTTAAAATATGTTGCAGCAGATTGTTTTAGTCCTTACAAATTTAGTTCGAACTTTAATACTTGACTCGCGTCCATGTTAACACTTTGAGGCACAGAGATGTATATTCAATTTAGAAAGGCCGTGTCAACATCATACTGGCGAAAATTCATACCGAAATATGACAACACACTGCCGGGAAGACACGGAGAATCCGTGTCGTAATAATCCCCACCATAATTTTGGTTATAACCCAATGCAACAAGCCGAGCCTTAAATCGATCATTTTTTTATTTTCTTTCCTCTAAACTGCGAACACTCAATTGGTTCAGATCACCTTTTGACCGCACTCCATGTTTTCTTGTGATTCAATGCACCATGTTTTTTTGATTCAATGCATCTGGGTCAGTCTTGATCGCGTCACTCCAAACCTTGGATTGAGGAGAACGTATCGCATCTTGGTATGTCGATGAAGCTATCAGTGCCGCATTCGCTTGCTCATATGCGATGCGATAGCTTTGTAGCGCACATTGCACGCCATTTTCACTCTGTACAGGTACAATTGCATCGGAATTATTTACGGGCGATGCCATCGACGATCTTTACGAAGCCGGTGGCGACTGGAGACAACTTGCCGCCACGATAGTCCGAGCTCGTCCGTATGCGCTGCCGCGGGCACGATTTGAGTAGATGGGCACGTCGTAATGCGGCCACGCTCTTCTTAGACACGCACCCTAGCACAGCGAGAAAGCGGTTTGACCACCTTCTCTTGCGTGCAGTGAGGTAGTTGTGGTGGGCGCGTTGGCGACCTCACCCAACACACTAAGTACTGTGATTAAGAGTCGTCACGGGAGCGGTAATCCGGCTCCTCGTGCGCACTTATCAAGTAGGAAGTAGTTTTCAGACTAATTTATATTTGTTCGTGTTAAATATAGATACCTATTTCTACCAATCAATCAAAATGTAATCTCTATAGATAACACTTAATATGTATTGCGAGCGTATCTTTCCAGATACCTCGCGTAGCGGATGACGCTAGGCGTCATTCCTCCTAATGTGAATGCACCTATGTGCATCACATATAGAAGGGTTGGTCACAAATGTGAACCACACTCGAGTGCTGGGTCTAATTACTTTAATTTAGTAATTGACCATCCCTTTAAGTACACCAAGTGTACTTAACGGGGACTGTGTAACATTAGGGCAACTTTAGCCCGTTAAAGCAATGACATTTGCCAATCCAAACTCTATTATATTGGCACGGCGCTTCCTTCTGTTTTGTTCTTGGACTGCACAACAAGACAAACAAGTATAAAATGCCCTTGCTTCATGCTGTTGGGTTTACGTGCCTTAATTCAACATTGTTAATAGCAATTTAAGTCTTTACAGAAATTGTGGGAATAACAATTTTAGTGTGCAAATTTGAAATTTAAAAAAAAAAATTGTGGAATCACAACAAAGGTTCTCCAACCAATGTGTGCCCCGTTACAGGAACACTATGAAGTTGTGGCTTCTTGCGCTCATTTGGGCAGAAGATGAAGGACGCAAAGAATTATCAATGGTCAACAGGGATTCTAATGTCCCCACGGGCAATCACACTCATTCCACTACTCGCATCGATACATAGGCCCTAGCACCAAATGATTTTACTACTAGCTCGCTTAACGCTGACGCCTAAGAGCACGCTCAAGGCTATGAGTAGGTAAGCGGTCAACGCATTTATGTTGTGGCGAATTAGTAATTCACACCTCAAAATTAAATTGCGGTACCTTAGCGAACCTCCTATTATCTAACGTCAACGACACTAAGTGCGAATTATTGTTAAAAAGGGTCATGTGCTAAATTGTGATTTCGCTAAGAATATATCTTCAGGGAAAAAAAATGTGGTCGATTCATGTTTAACTTGTCGAAAGCTTAATGGTTTTGAAAAGCTTTTTTACTCTTTTCATACGACAATAAACATTGCTTTTTTATTGGTGCATAAGATAAAGAACCTGTAGGTCATTTTCAAAGCAATTTCGGCAGATATTTCTTTTGTCAACTAAATCCAACATACAATTAATCTTAATTATGCCTGCACGTTGGTTTAGATAAGGAAATTAGCCCATTTTCTTTAATGCACGATCCTTCCGATTATGGTTCGCGATCTTAGCCTTATTCTTGTCTTTCTTCGCTCGCTGACGCTGCATTTGTTGCGGTGTTAACAGCTCATAAGATTTCTTCTCTCCATGAGTTTTGTCTTTTTGACGAGGATTTGAAATCTTAGAATTAGATGAGCTCTGTGTCGATTCAGCAGCAGCGGGGGAGCGCAAAATCCTATCACGAAAATTATCACTTTCCTTTTTCTCTTCGTCGTAATCCATCTCTTCAGCCTTAAGCGAAACGCTTTCACGGTTTCTATTTTTCATGCCTTCCCAAAAGGCATCTTTCTCCTCCTTTGCACGAATCCGACGATTCTGCTCACGAACAACATCCTGACTATCTCCAAGTCCGCCATCGCGAATACTAAACGGCACAAAGTCATCAAACTCGTCATTGTAATCGTCGTCGTACTCGTCGAGGACAGCCACCCCATCGCCTCGGCTGTCAAAGCCACCATCACGGTCGGTGCCACTCGAATAGGCATAGTCATCTTCTTCCTCATACATGGCAACAAGTTCCTTGGTCTTGTTAGCTACTTGCTGATCTTTTACTTCAATCTGTGGATCGTAGCTCGTTTCCATTGCTTTCTTACCCACCCATACTCGATTCGGATCCAGCTTTTTATTTTCGTAAGCAGGCAATAAATTACCTTTCAAAAGTGCTTCAACACGCTTAAATTCGATATCCGAGGGTTTTACATCATGTGATACATCAATAAGGACAGGCGGAGGGTTACTTTCCAATAAAAAATTAATCACCGTCTCTACTTGTGAATCAGCACTCAATAAACAGAGCTCAATGTACCCTTCTCCCAAATCAGGAAAAAGGTCTTTTACTTGGTGCACCAGTGCAGTCAAATCCATTGCCTGACGTTCAATCTCCTCAAAACCGCTATTCGACTTGACCTCTTCTATAGCAAGAGACTCTTTAATTACCAACGATGGAAGGAATCGACGCCTCGGGAGCTGCTCGATCATTAATGCTAAATACGATAAATTCTCCTGGTCCAATTCGTGGCGATGAAAAAATGCCGAGACTTTGTCCTTGTACTCGCATAGAAACCATAAATCACTGAAATACGAGCCATGTTCTGCGTCTTCGTCGACGCATCCGCTGATTAATGTGTGGAATCCAGCCAGCACCTTACCTTCACACACTCCCGATTGGAGAGGCTTGTCCAACTCAAAATCGACGCAGCGCCCAAGAACAAGCAACAAAATATATCTGATCTCTGCTATCACTAAAACTACTCGAGATGCCGTTTTCTTGTCCAAAGACGACAATTGCCGCTGCAAAGTCGGAAGCACTACCTCGTAAAACTGCACGAGTCTATAAAGCAATGAATGACTCTGTTCTCTTAGCTCTTTTGACAGCTCTTTTTTGCCTAGCAAAAGAATCTTCAGTACCGATTCTGCGGTTGTCATGCCACCTACGGACAGACTTAGCTCGTAGTAGCGGTGTATGAGATCCATTACGTCAGCTTGTCTCACAGCTTTGAAGAGATCGTTGAGTTGCCGAATGTACAGTTGCTGTAGGACAGTTAAAGTTGCGGGAAATTCAGCAACATTGTCGCAAACTGCTTCCAAAAGCTCGGCAATTGTCTCTTGATTCTTACTACCATAGAGCTGGCAAAACGGGATTAGCCGTGTCACGTGCAGCAAGCTGGACTCATACGCTTGCTGTAGTAGCTGTGGAGCATCCAGAAGCCGCGAAAACAGAGAGAATACGGCGCGACCTGATATCGATAGTGCGGTGGCGTTGACGTCGACGTCTTGGCTGCCAACAAGATTCGTTTGTAGCGCTATCCCGCGCGTGAAGAAGTCATCAAGAAGGATTGAAAGATGCTCAATCGCACAGGCATCTGAGAGATAGCACTGTAGCTCGGTGTCACTAGAAGCGACGAGCGGTGAGATCGTCGATTCAAGGCTCATGCTTAATAAATATCGGACCGTGAGGTATACCAGTCCATCCGATTATGCGGAAGGTATACATGCACCACGAAAACTTTTAGAATTCAAAGACCTGTATGTTCGAATAAAGCTAAATTATGAATTTTCTACACTGCTAGATAAACACATGTGGTACCTCCGGACCAAATGGGTCTCGCGGGCTCTACGCTCTTCGTTCTGGACGCCACAGAGCCAACGCTGGTGTAGCGTTTATTGGGGTTCCACTTTTTCCACGCATAACCGTAATTTTCACGCGTGTGGTGCAATCAATTCTCGCGCAAGCCTCGATGATTCGGAATCCGCGCTAGCCCAGCAGATGCTGGATTTTATGAAGCTCGCCGAGGACGAACATTCACCGCTACCCACAGATGATGTGCTTTTAAATACTCAGGCAGAGCTACCAATTAGTGGCGTCATCATAGGCGTGCAAAATGGATTGGCACGCGTCTCAGGGCTACGTCACGCAACGATCGGCAGCGTTGTAAACGTTTCAGACGCGTCTGGCCACTCTATAAGTCAGGGGCTTGTGCTGTTTATGGAGGAAAAAGTGGTGCACATAGCGCTTCTGTCTGCGCGTGGCACCGAACCCGTGATGAAGAATATGGACGTGACGCTGCATTGCAAGCAGCTCGAGATCCCTGGGAGCGTCGCAGCCTTTGCTGGCGCCGTTATAGACCCGATCGGTCGACCACATCAATTCGATACGCAAGCACCAAGCGACGTTGCAACAGCAAATGATCGCATCAAAGTTACATGGGGTACACAGAGCGTACCCGGTCTTATCGCACGTACCCCTCTTCACTTGCCATTTAAGACGGGACTAGTGGCAGTCGATTGTCTCCATCCAATGGCGCACGGACATCGGTTTGCAGTCTTAGGACCAAGAAGCTCTGGCAAGACGCGTATAGCACTAGAAATGATGGCTTACCAGGTTGCTCAAGCCAAGGCAAACGGAGAGCAGCCGCCGCAGTTTGTGTTCGTCTGTATCGGCAAGAGCTTGTCTCGAATTCATCAAATTATTGATGCACTCAAGCAATCAGAGGCTTTACCCTACACGACAATAATTGCGTCGAGCGACCGAGACTCGCCGGTATTGCAATATTTGGCACCATTCACGGGCTGTGCAGTGGCCGAGTTTCTCATGCACAATGGCAAGTCTGATCAAAGTGTTATCGTATATGACGACTTGGCGTCGCATACTATGGTAGTAGAGGGATTGATACAGTCCCTTAAGCTGCCTCGTGCGGCTCACGCAAGCCTTAGTGCCCACACTGTGTTGATGGAACGTTCAGCTCAATTTAAAGGTTCGACTCAAAAAGAAGGCGGGCCTTCGCTCACGTCTTTCGTATTAGGCGATGCTCCAGATAGCTCAGAAATCGCTACCGAGTTTATGGAACGGATTGTGTCGGTTGTTGACGATTACGTCAGTCTAGAGTACTCGCTTGCGCAGAGCCGTGTCTTTCCACCGATCAATGTCTTGGCACCGGGTGCGTCGGTCCGTGGTCCTCCATTTCAGTCAGCTACGCGCTGGAAATTTGTGAGCCGCCTTCGTGCACGAATCAACGCAGCTGCACAAGTCAAGCAGAATATCGAGACAGCTCGCAAATTGGGCTTTGAAACCGAGCCCGAAGATGCCGAGGCACTCGAGTTCTTGGAACTCGTACAGCAGTTTTTCACACAAAAGTCCATGTTGTCAACGGTGACGCCTGAATTGAAAAGTCCAGTGCTAACAGAACTAGCGATTGATTTGGGCGCCTATTTCTTAACAATTGTCAATGTGGCACAACTTTATCGAAGTGATACCCCGCTGGAGTTGTGGACATTCCTGCACAGTGTTGTAGCTACACTAACAAGTGAAGAAAATGCCGACATTTTACACCAACTTGTAACCCGCTCTCGCACGAAAGTGTGGTCATTGGACATTCAAAAAAATGTGACTTTGGTGCTGTTAAGAGAACTCGAGACAATGAAATGGCGTTTAACAGACAAGCAAATTGGCAACTAAAGGAAATACTAAAGTTAGTCTTGAAGAATATTGATTGAGTTAACTCGGAAGATATTGTTGAACAAATTATCGGTGTCAAATTGAGTAGCAGATTAATGTAACAAGTCCGTCGAGCAAGAATATAGTGGTTGTCGTTAAGCCTCAAAGAAGCAAATTCTTAACGCCTATGATCTAGCTATTCACAATGAAGGTATCGCTTTTAGTGATGGTATCAATTGCCATCGAGACCTCTCAACATTTATTGAATAATGATTTGTTGTTAAAAATGACTGTTGGTGCTCCCAATGATGCTTGGCAGGTGGGTAAATTAAGTTTAATCAAAATCTGAAAGAAGTCGGGCCGTTCGAAAAGAAACGACCGATAAATTAAACAAGTGTGCGCGCCCTCGCCCCACTTCCTTTAAAATGCGATTGGGTGTCTTGATGTTTACGAGCGTGAGTCTTCCGGGTTCGACCAACTTATGACTAATTGCTAGAGCGGTATGGTTAAGAATGGAAAGGGCAAGCACCCTCAACGTACAGCAAAAGCAGTATAACCCTTTGCTTTTAGATAACAGGGAATAAATTACCCTTTAAGAATAGTCCACATTCCTCTAAAGCAGCATGTTTCACTGACAAGGCCCTATTCTAGCAAGTAGTCAGCACAATTATTTTTCATATAGTCAATAAGCAAAAATTATTCTATCTCTACACAATACACGGCAGTCAAGTTTGCGCTTAATCATGCATTCTCGGTTTCAAAGTTCATATCGATCGTTCCTTCCAATGAGTCAAAACAGAACGTAGCTTTCACAATACGCTTCGACCCTGTAACACATGCTAGTGACGGCACGGGTGGGAGAAAACGAATGAGCTGCTTTGCGTAGCGTACAGCAGGGCCTGTTGTTACCACGTACTGGCCAGCAACATCCAAGACATATTCGACCCATACAATCACAGCATTCGCTGCAGAGTTCTTCAGCTCTATCACATTGCTCGTATCTATCGAGTGAATCGGGTGCATGAAGTCCAAAGCAGCCATTTCAATGATAATTGAAGCCTGCTCAAACGCATACATGTAGACTGGAAATGGAAAATTGCGAATGTAGTAGTCGTCTTGATACCGATCAAAGAAGCTGTGGTCGTAGCCACAGACATTGCCAACTGCACCAAAACTTTGGTGCAAATGCTCAAATTGCACAGCTTGGGCCAGTACACGGGCTCGAGCTGGTAACACACGTGCCTTTGGGTGCAGTAATGAATCCACAGCTGATCGTCGTAGCCAAAAGTTAAAGGCTTGCCAAATAGGAAGGTTCTGCATGGAATAGTAAAATGGCTCTCCAATGAGAAAATCGACGCTTGTGGCGTCTCCTTGCAAGTGTTCAGGACACAAACCTTTAACACCACTGTGAAGAACCTCGGTTGGACAATTGTTATACGATAATATCTGCTCAAAAATCCGTGCGGATACTGCTTTCGACTCAATTGACGTCACGCTCCTAATCTCTGGGTGCGAAGCTGCTAGTAGCGCACCAAAAGATCCATCGCTGATGTCAAGACACGAGAGTTGACGCAAAGGTTCGGACTTTATTAGGTCAGCCACGACTAAAGACACGGACGCATCATAGCTTTCGCGACGGGAACGGTCATTTAGCATGGAAATTCGCTCAGCATTGCACAGGAGATGCAAGCCACAGATGCACGGTTCTTTTTCAGTGACGATAGCGCGCTTTAATTTTGTGAGTGTATTGTCGTTACTTAGAGTACTTTCAACATCAAACCAGATGCGAAGGTCATCGTGATGAGCACGTAACACGAGTCTTTCAAGAGGCTGCACGGGGATATTCTCAGTGACAGGAAAGACGACCTGAACCCAATGATCCTGCCAATTCTGAGCCCTTGATTGGGTCGAATACACTATTTTGTCACAGTCATCAAAACTCACGTGCCACCACATGAGAACCGCCTGAACAGTTCCAGCTCGTATCACGTCAACAATAATCTCGTCATATGTCGCCTCTTCAGATGTTGATTTCGTAAAGTCAAAGCTCAACACCTTTGTTGGGTTCGTTAAGAATTTCGACTCGTTTTCAAAAGCACGAAAATGCAATGGTAACGCGGGTTTCCCACCTTTACATTGCCAAGCCAAATCACTTCGAGCTAGTTTTGGACCCCTGGTAGACTCGACATCGAAAGCATTAAAGTGATAAAGTGGCGCGCATTCGATAACTTGAGCAAACACTGTAGCCCTCTTGGGCACAATTACAGCATCTGGAATCAGCAGATGCTGCATTGCATGCCGAAGCGTTGGCAATACTGCTTCCCCAAGTAAGATCGAATCAAAGAGCTCTGATACGAGCAAATCTGCACGTCGTGGGAGGTGGTACGTCATTTTAAAGTCTCGGTCTTCTTCTCTATCGGGAGCAACCTTTAAGTCGGTCGACCGTAGCTTGAATACTGTAATCTTGTCTGGATGATTCGCTTGTGTCACGTGATGAGCAATCTCGGCCATGGGCTCAAACATTTCACACGCATAAACGTGGGCGGCCCCGTATGTTACGGCAAACATAGACAGCAGGCCTGTGCCTGTGCCAATGTCAAGCACTATAGGGGCATAACCTCTATCAGCTTTAAATTTTTGAATTGCATGCTTAATTCCACGTCCATAGCATGCGTTTCGATCATGGTCGCGGAGCATGGACGTCATCTGAGACATCGCAACGACGTTTTTGTAAGCTTTTTGAGAATTGCTATGCTCCACCCACATGAGACCACCGGCTTCGGGATTCAATTGAGCGGAGAGAAGCACCTTGGACACCCCAGAGATGACCGACTTTGGGTCAGTTTCGTCTTCGAAATACGAGTATGGCACGTCTACCACCACGGTCTCTTCCGCAGAAGCTGTTTCGATCGCATCTTCAAGTGAACAGCCAACATTTGAAGCTGGAGCACTTAGTGATGTTCCATCGGGTTGATTTTCTCCAACTAGTGTACCTCCATACTTGTCCACACCTGCGTACATTTGTTTGATCAGCTAATTATGCTTGGCTGCGAATATGGGTACATCAGATTTCGACATTCGACTGGCATAATTTTGAGATTAAAAATAAATTGTGGGTTGGATTCTTTAATTCCACGGGGGGGCTTCTGAATTTGCAATAGCAATTTTAACGACATATTTTAGATCTTTGACGCAATGTACGAATATATACTTTTGCCTGTCATAGATCTAAAATATATCATCAAAATGGCTATTGCAAATTCAAAAGCCCACATTCCAAGTCGAATGAAATCATTCCCGACGGCGTCGCTATTGCCCAAGCAAGAGACCCTTGCAGACCGATTCCTCGATCAATATCCGGATTACGACGGTCGCGATGCCATCGTAGCTATTTTCGACACGGGTGTGGATCCAGGAGCCATTGGGCTCCAGATGACGCCAGACGGACGCCCAAAGATTATTGACATCGTCGATGCCACAGGCGCGGGAGACGTCGACACGTCGACAGTCATCGAAGCTACGGACGGTCTTTTAAAACTAGCGGATAACCGCACCTTGACGCTTAATCCGCACTGGGGACCGAGTCAGGACGGAAAATACCATGTCGGGAGTGTCGCTGGCTATCATTTGTTCCCTGGTCCGTTGGTCGCGCGTCTCAAGACAGAACGTCAAGAGAAATTCGACATCGAACAACGAAGTGCAGTCAATAAAGTGCAACAACAACTGGTTCAGTGGAGCAAAACCAATAGCATTTCTACCACTGATTCCGCCGTGTTACGCCAAAAAGAAGATTTGAAGGCACAACTTAAGCAATTGGAAGAGCTTGCGAAGAATCGTGAAGATCCAGGACCGATCTACGACGTCGTCGTGTTTCATGACGGGACAAATTGGCGTGCAGCTCTAGATACGACCGAGACTGGTAATTTTACTGGAATCCCCGCAATGACGAATTTTAAACACGAGCGGCAGTACGCGACGTTCTCTACTGAGTCGCAGCTCAATTTTGTGCTCAATATTTACGATAATGGCAACGTGTTGAGTATTGTCAATGACGTTGGAGCGCACGGGACGCATGTTGCGGGTATCGTTGCCGCATATTATCCGGATCAAATCGAATGCAACGGCGTTGCTCCAGGAGCACAAATTGTAGCCGTAAAGATTGGCGATGCAAGACTTGGGAGTATGGAGACAACGTCGGCGCTCAGTCGTGCAATTCTCGCTGTCATGGACGCCAATGTCGACATTGTTAACATGAGTTATGGAGAGTTTGCTTCGCTGCATAATTATGGACGCATTGTGGAATTAAGCAATGAACTCGTAGACGAGCACAATGTGACGTTTGTCGTGAGTGCTGGGAATGAAGGCCCGGCACTAGGCACAGTGGGGGCACCCGGTGGCACAACTTCCAGTATGCTCGGAGTCGGTGCGTACGTTTCGCCCGAGATGATGGAGAGTGAGTATATCATGCGAGAGAACGATTTAGTGGGCACGGCTTATACGTGGTCGTCCCGTGGACCTACGTTTGATGGAGACGTGGGCGTGAATATCTGTGCCCCAGGAGCTGCGATTGCTTCAGTGCCGAATTGGACGCTAGACAAGAAAAAATTAATGAATGGCACGTCCATGTCGTCCCCGAATTGTGCTGGAAATATCGCACTCCTCGTGAGTGGATTAAAACGCCTTAAAGTCGACTATACGCCGTATTCAATCCGTCGCGCGCTGGAGAATACGGCTATGAAAATACCAAATGTGGACGTGTACGCTCAAGGCAAAGGTCTGATCCAAGTCTTGCCAGCGTTCGAGTACTTGACTCGTAGCAACGCATTTGATGGAACCAAGCAATTTCCTCTTTACTATGCAATTAAAACTTCTTCAGGCGATGAAAGCTCTCGTGGAATTTACCTCCGTGACCGAGTCGACTTTGTTCATGACACGAACGAAGTGACTGTCACCGTCACCCCAGTGTTTCACAAAAAAGCAGCGCAAATGGACAAAATTCACTTTGAACAGCATATCCGTCTTGTACCGTCGACGCGTTGGATTGATGTAGGACAAAACATGGCGTTAATGCACAGTGGAAGGACGTTTAAAGCTCTCGTGACGACGAAACACTTGGCACCAGGTGTGCACTATGGCGAGATTGTAGCCTACGATACGAAAAACGCAAGTCGTAAAGCTCTCTTTACTATTCCCGTCACTGTAATTAAACCAGAAGATGCGACAATGGTGATAAAGTATCGCACGGAGTTCCATCCTGGACATATCATTCGTCGTTTCGTCACTCCTCCACAAGGAGCGACTTGGGCAGATATTCACATATCACGTCCTCTTCAAGACTGCAACTCTCGCGTAGAATCGAATGCTTCAGGAAAACTCTTTATGTTTGATGCTCTTCAATTTCAGCCCTTTGTACGACAGAGTGCGTCGTCCTTCCACAAAGCTTTTGTGCTCGCACCTGGACAGGAGCTTGGTTTCAGTATGGATCTAGTGGGTGGATTGACCACGGAGTTTTGTTTGGGACAGTTCTGGAGTGCACTGGGCGACTCGATTGTGCACGTGGAGATTCATTTCCATGGAATTAAACCTGACCAAGAGAAGATTGTAATCATTGGAGGAGAAGAGTCCCACAAGGTCGTGATTTCGAGCACAGTAACCCACGAGACGTTGGCTCCTAAGATTAGCTTTACCAAGTATGTACAGCACATCCGTCCCACTACAGCTGAGATCTCTCCGCTCAGTTCAAGCCGCGACGAGTTTCCAGACAAGCGTCAAGTTTATCAACTTATACTCACGTACCCCTTTACGAAAAGTGAAGCGGGTAAAGTCGTGCCAAACTTACCTCTCCTCCATAATCGACTGTACGAGTCTCCGTTTGAAGCGCAATTAATGATGATTTTTGACCACAAGAAACAGTATCTGGGCTCTTCAGACGCGTATTGGAATGACACGAAGCTGCAGAACGGTTCATATCTCATTCGAGCGCAAGTGCGTCACGAGAGTGTGAGTAAATTAGAGAAACTCAAACAAATGATGCTGGAACTTCACCACGAAATCAAGGAGATTCAAGCGTCAGTGTATGGACACCAAGACAATGTAGCATTGGGCTTGAAACCTTTGGACAAAAAGCGCCTATCGATAGAAAAGTACGTGGCGTTGTTTCTTGGAGAGCCTGCTCAGGACAAATGGCCTAAGGGTTCAACGAAAGGAGACGTGCTAAAAGGAAGTATTCACTTTGGCTACCAGAACGCGGATCTAAAAGGGTGGGTTGATCAAAGTGATTATTTTTTTTCTGGATTGATTCGAAAAGAATTGACTAAAAATCGTGTGTGTGTTTTCTCGCAGGAGTGGCCGACGACCGAGTGGCTTTGAGATTTCGTACGTGATTCCTTCGTTAATTCCTGTCGATAAAGCCGATACAAAGGAGCTTCCAGACGAGCGTGAAGAAGAACAGATCACACAGGAAGCCATGTGTGACCTTCTGCTTGAGCGAACGAACAAGCTTGCTGGTAAAAAAACGTTCTTGCCAGCGTGGCAGCGTCTTGTGGCACAATATCCGAATCACTTGCGAGTTCTGCAAGCCAAGCTCCATCATTTTGACTCGGAGTCTCTACGAAGTAGCAACTTGGCGGAGATTATTGAGGCAGCGGATGCTGTGCTCGCACTTATCAATGAGGACGATCTCGCCCGTTTCTTTGGCACACGAAGTGTCTCTAGTGACGAGCCTGCAAAAAAAATGAAATTGCGTAAAGATAAGGACAAGGAAAAGGCGATTCTGGCGGATGCATTGGCTCGTAAAGCTCGTGCTTTAGGCGATTTAGCGCACTGGAAGGACTTTGAAACAGTCTACGCCGCTCTTCAGAAGTGGGAAGACGTCGAAACAGTTACGTATCTGCATGTATCCCTGCTCCACGACCGCCACGATGATGCGTTTGGACTTGGATTACAGCGTTTACGCAAGGCGCAGGACATGGAACCGGCCGATCGGATCAAGATTATTACCGAGGAAAAGCTCGCTGCGGAGATCTGCGACACTCTAAATGCACTGCAGTGGCCGCATTGGACGCAATATGAGAGAAAATGGGCTCGTCGCCGCGCGCCAGAGTTTTATCGGATCTTTTAAATGAGGTGCTTCCGTAGACGCATGGGATAAAGAACTAACATGAAGTGGTGAGGACTTTTGTCAGGAATTGCCGGTTTATGAAAACTGTCGAACGTCGAAATTTTGAACGTCGTGTTTCTTAATACCCTCTTGTTAGAAACATTTTTGGTCATAGGGTTAGTAATAAGGGCTCGGGGAAGTATGAAGTGAACCCGAAAATTTATAAATAAATAAGAGCAAAACATTACCTACATCTGCCCCCAAAAAGCTTAGAAATTACGATGTCTCTCTCGAGATTCACCTCTTTTATATATTTTTAGTGAATTCTTATTTTTATATGTCGATGAGCTCCTCCGTGTCTCATCGCCAAATGTCTTAAGCGCAACGATGAAGCTTTCAAGAGACTTAATGGCGATGGGACCCGAATTTGACGTGATCTCTGATTAAAGTCCTAGTCACTTTCATGAACTGCACGAAGCTAATCTAAGCAGGGGCAAACTTCTTGCTTCTAGTACATAAAGAAGGAATGCTGCCTGAAATTTTAATAATAACATCTAGCTCGTGACATCACATATCATTTAAAAGTAAACTTCATAACGCGCTTAATCGTCTATTGAAACAAGGCACGAATTTCATGACAATATGTCGCTACGAAATCTACCATAAGCAAACCATTAGCTCCTCCCTTTTAAGCATCAGATCCTACACAACCACGCGAAGTCGGCGCTCTAACGCGCACTTGTCCCCACCGCCCACTGTGTTTTTCCACCACGACTTTATGTGTCCGAAGAATCCCGTAGGGCACTCGGACGTGTCAAAATCTTCAACATCCGACATCGAGTCCTCCGTTTTCGAGTTATCATCAATTGTCTTAGGGGGAGATTTGGTATCCGGAGCCGGAGCCGGCGCCTTCAAGTCATCGTCCGAGAGCGCATACAAACCCTTCAAGTAGCTACTTTCCTCTGCAGGTGGAATAACCTCGAGCGTATCTTCCTTCTCGGGCGTCTTTTCAAAAAGAACATCGGCATCGCTTTGACCATCGTCCAAGACTGGTGCAGACTTCGAAACAGTATTGGAAGACGGTGTGGTCTTGGCCGTATTAGGTGAGGTCGTAGTGGTCTCGGACACAGCAACGTCCTTGGTGCCTGCAACTTTTTTCAGACCTTCGAGCGAAGTAATATCCATCGAGTCGAGCATATCGTCGAGTTGACTGTCGGACAATTTCAGCATACTGTCGAGTTTGCTCAAGTACGCTTCGCCTTTGGCAGTCTTGTTTTCACCAGGCACACTTTCCACGGGCTCCAACATTTTCTGAGCAGCTGCCAAGTAAGGAGCAGCAGAACTGTTCTTGTCTGAAGTCATTAGATCGTCGAGTTCACTGTCACTCATTTGAAGCAATTTATCAAACTTGCCGTCAAAATCTGAGTCCGTTCCACTGCCATCACCTGCAGTAGTAGGTGACTTGACACCAGTATCAGAAGACTTGGTATTAGCAACTCCAGTCTTTTTGTCTAAAGTGGGGTTTAACGAGTTAATGTCATCGTCATTGTCCTCATCGCTGGAAGTGGGAACGACTGGAGTCTTGGCAATCGACGAAAGGTACGTAGAATCAGGACCATCGTCGTCCGTGGGTAGCGCCGATGACTTGGTCGTAGTCAACAAATCCTCACCGGAAGTCTCGTCATCGTTCAATCCCTTCTTAAGGGTTGGATCAGTGGGATCAACGTCGTTTGGGCCATCGGAACCATTCGCTTGCATTTTCTTCTTCTTGATCATGGCGGCGACTGCAGCTTCCAACTCGTCGCGATCAGTGTCATCGGCTAGAGGAGCCTCCGGAGTCGCCGGAGCCACTGGATTTTCCGGGGCCGTAGGGGCCCCCGGTTCCTGCTTTACATTGAGATCGCCATCAATTAAGCCACCGAGACCGAGCGGTTTGAGAATCTTAAGGAAGTTTGGATCCGAGAAATTCATCAATTTCGTGAGCTTGCTTCCGTTTTCACCTAATGGATTAGGATCGACAGGTTTGGACCCATCATCCGATCCGATGAGATCAAGCAAATCGGACTGAAGACGTGTAAGAATGCTGTTAATTTCTTCATTCTTTGAACCAGCAACGGCCGTAGTCGACACGGCGGGGGAGTCAGCAGGATCAGAAGTCGCGCCAGATTGGAGCGCCTTATTCGTGGTATCAGCGTCCACATCGGCATCGTCATCTGTTGGCCCGTCAGCCGTTCCTTCGAGTTTATCGAATGCTACTAAGTTGCGATTCTCTTGTGTCGCAGCTCCAAGAACTCGGCTGCTGAACACCGCAACAGCGGATGCCAGTAAAATATGATGAAGACGCATTCTTAACGAACGATGCGAAAAAGTTGTGGGTCTCGTAAATACTTTTTGCCAGGGCAAATTGCGATATGAAGACAGGAATTGGGGGGCGGGCTCAATGCCTCTCTGCCTCACGTTTTTGCTGGTCCGATTGTAGAGCGAAGTCGGCGCATGTGGTAGCGAATCAGATCGCGCTCGACATGCCGCATGTTTTGAATTTTATCTTGGAAGATGGTAGAGCCATTTATACTTTGTTTAAAATGTAAAGGAACGAAAGCCGGCACTGGCTTGATTTCTTGTGGCTGATCGGACCAGATGCTATAATATTTGACTGGGAAAACGAGCGAGCCTTTTTTTATGGTAAAAAACGCTATAAAATCGACTTAAAGCGCCGTAACATTGTGATACTTTCGAATTTTAAGCTAAATAGGCGCTTGACTACCTAACAACGGGAAAATGTTCATGTAGGTACAGTGTGAGCTACAGTTTCGACGCTTGCACTTACATCTAGGAAGAAGCTGATACAATACCGTATGTCCCATCGATCTTCTACGATCAGGGTCAGATGCCGGTTCTATCGCGAACATTGCTGAAAGCGCTCGTACCGTATAAATTTAAGTTTATTGCAACCCGTTTTCAACAAATTTTAAAATGATTTTTAAGATCACCATTGAATCAACATGAAATTTGACCTCGGATCAGTAATCCGCGCTGGTACGTACGAACAGATTTGTGAGCGCTCATGAGCATAATTAATTAACCACTAATTAAGGATCGATGGCTTAATGTTTCATGTAGAGCCCCTTATTTGCTAAGGTCCACAGCCTCGAATTTATAAAAAGTTATGTTTTTTGCGTTGCCAAAAGTGCATATGCCCCGCCACGCTTTGGCTGATTGACCAATGAAGCTCGGCAGTTTGCACATTACAATCGTGTTATAAGGCCTCATGGTGGTCCACGCATCCCTCTGCTCAAGGGCTGTGCGACCCGCGTGTACGGTACAGCTAAAAAAAGAAACGGAGTCATAGATTAGCTACGATCATTTGCTGACAATTTACTTTAAAGCGAACCAACACATGTCCTATACCTGGCTCTCAAGGGTGAGCGGCGTAGGCGATGTCCATATCACCGTTGGGTAAATTATTGAAGCTGACTTCCCTTTGATCTGATGCAGAGGAGCATCGACACCATTTACTTACTTGAAGTGAAAACTATTACAAAAAAAATTGTGATGGAAATTATTTCAGTAGGAGCGGTTTAGTTTAATAAAAATTATAAAGAAATAGTTGCGGAGATATCAATTTTAGATGTGGACCTTTATTCTCGGATAAGTAATTTAGAGTGAGAATTAGCAATGAATAAATGTATCATTTAAAAAAGGAGCTCTTACTGTCAAATGATTTTTTAATTTCAAATTTCAATAGCCCATACTTTACACCACGCCATTCATTTATTGTTAGCTAGATATCGGCGACAACGTCCGTATTAATGGCCACTCTCCAAATCGCCGTGCACGGAGCAAAGATTTGACTGAGGACCCGGGCTAGCCTTAGTTAGTCCGTTAAAGCGAGCGCGTCACTAGCTGCGTCGGGTGGTGATCAAGGCGAGATGGACGGCACCTCTGGATCAGTAGGGGGTGGGCAGCTTCACAAGAACTCTATCCTCCAGACTCGGGAGGCAGTGGGCAGGGGGGGCGGAACACTCGACTCCGCGCCGCGGTGATAAAGACGATGGGTCTTCTAGCCGTAGCCCGCAGATACTAAACGAATTTTATGGAGGTGTTCTTTATACCGGGGAAGACGGTGATCAAGGGGCTCATCCACGTAAGGTGGTAGAAAATCCTCCCAGTGCGGGTAGTAGGGTGGACGGGGAGAGGTCTGCACAGTTGAGCGGCCCAAAGCCAAGCGAGAAGGGGAGGCCAGACTCGAGGGGTCTGAATCCCAGGCGATTGGCCCGCGGCGATGTAGGCGCGAGGGGGGAGCTTTGTCTGCGCAGCGGAGCGTGGACGTGACGGGTCGTAGCGGGCCCGTGATCGTTCTACCTCCGCAAATGAGTGACGAGCACATATTTGCGGCGGTGACGACGGAACTTCGAGCCGCTCCAGAGGCAATTTTACGGGAGGCGTGGAAAGCCACTGTGGCAGCTTTGTTTGCGGCTGAGTTGGAGGCGCTAAACATACCACACGATCAAGCACCGACGACGAAGCAGCAATACACCAAGTTCAAAGGGGCCGAGTCGGCTCAGCTCCAAGGATTTTTGAAGAAGTCAGCGTCGTGGATGGCTGCTCTTATGCCAACTGGTGTATGCACGCCCGAGGAATATGTCGGGATCTGTAAAACTCTTCCTGGTCTTTATCGACCATTCTCGAGAGTAGGACCAGCAAAGTCAAGTGGTCAAGGAAATCTGTGCGAAAATAATAGGCAGCAAAAGTAACGGGCAGGCGGTCCACGGTCAATCTATTGACACGGGCCATGGACTAAAAACTACCAAATGTATATGTTTAATTCTATCCAAGTATTCGCTGGAAGAAATCGGACGGCTGAGGGTAATATGTGCATCCACAGGTCGTGACAGATCGGGTCCGCGCCTCCGAACTGGCACCGAAGATGAGTGGAAGGTTATCTAGGGTTTGGCAGAGGGCCACATCGTCAGCCGGGGTCTGCCATATTTTCTCAATAAAATTTTCACTACGAAGGACCGCTTGCGGTTCCAGACATCAATTCTGATGCAAGTGGAGGGCGAATTGTCCTTTTCTCTCGTTAGTGCTCGGACTATCACTACCAACCGACAGCATACTCAAGCGTTGAAGAAAGACATATTGCTGGCTGCAGAAGGATTACAAGTGAACCTAGGGTACCTTCATATGATGCTGAGTCAAGTCAAGAGTATAAGTTACAACAAGGGTCAATGGTCAATCCATTTTTTCACCCGTACTGCGGCGAAGAAATTCCAGCGCACGGTAGTCACGTTCAGACGCCGTTGGTATCAGCTTCAAAAGTCTCATGCTCCGAGCGCGGGGTTAGTATGGATCCAACAGATTGGATCTACGGCACCAGACTAACGGCTGCAACAGAATACGTCGCATTGCTCTATAACGTCACACGTTTTATGGACAATCTGCGGCTTACTGCATTTTTCACAGAACATATTAGTGCTGAGGTGGAGCTGGAGAGCTTTGACGCGTGTACACCCAACTCTCGCACTTCCACGGTATGAAAATTAACGGTCCAGTTAACAGGTTGCCCCGAGTTTCTTCGCGCCATCGTGCGCATCGGCTGGTATAGCGATATCTACCCGTCGGGCTACTAAATCCTCCCAGTTCACAGCCCTCGCAGATCCTGATGAGGAGTTCTGTGTTACAGGAAGGACGGGGACGGCGGACATTACTTCGCGGAGCGACGAAGAGAGGTTGGCCGCGCGAGAAGTGGAACCATTATCTGTGCCTGTTCATAGTTCTGTGGTGCAGCTACGCATTCTTCAGAGCCCACCACCACAAGTGCCAATTACGCCTCAACTGGTAGCTTTGAAGCAAAAGGAATGTGCTTAGTTACGAAGCCTGCGTCAGGAAGCGGACAGCCTGAACAGGCAGCTTATGGAGATGCCCGCTGAGACCGAATTGGCACGGAAAATTCGATTCTACAAGTGTTGCGGTTGCGGCACGTCGCCACGTCGGCACCAGGGAATTGTTTGGCGCTTGCGATGGTACAAGCACTGGCCAACGACGACCTAGCACAAGTGAAGACAAATCTGAATAGGGCTGCGACGTGTGCGAAACGGGGGCTTAAATGTACAGGTTAAGTACATATGACGGATCAATTTGACCATGTGGAGCGGCTGAAGACCCTGGTAAATGTACGGCGAGGATGGATGGCAATGTCCATTAAAGAGTCAACCAAACAATCTATATGGTATCTGGAAGAATACGCGGCCAGCACCACGAATAGGGTAATGCCAATCGGTCACTATAGCTAGAGAGGAAGCGCCATGCTTCTTACGGCAGCCATTTTTTTGCAACGAGATGTTTACGTGATCAGGCAACCAAGCAATATTCATCACCATGGAACTACTGCCTATATAGGCCAAGCTCGATGACTAAGGCTAACAATGTGATTGAGACAGGGGAGCAGCTCATCTTGACTGTATCAGCATGTGTCGAGATGATAGCGACAGCCAAAAGAGCGGACCCAATAAATTTCCCTCTTATACTCCGGTACACAGACCGTCACTGTTTGTTCTACGTTCACTGCACGCTACCTGGTCCGCACGACTCTGGGGTCTCGGCTGATGATGGCAGTGGTGAGGATATGGATATTTCGCAAGATGAGATCAGTAAAAAGGAGATGAAAGGAGAAGACGAGAGTCTGGCAGGGTTTGTTGGTGCTGCGATTCGGCCTCGCTGGGGGGTGACACCAACGAGCTGTCGACTAGACTAACAGTCGGTGACATGACGTACACATTGCGCCAAGATATTCAGTTGATTCTCCGTTGCTCGGCGTCACCCCGGTATCCCGCACTTCTCGAGTTCCGGGTGAATACGGTGGCCGCCAGCTATGAGAACGCCCAGCTCCGCTGAATGACGACAAATCTTCTGCAGACCAACTCAGCGGCTGCAACTAGACTATCGTATCCCGGATTCGGTGATGATACAATGGCAATCTTGGGCGGCCGCGCGGGCGGCGCTTTACGACGTTCGAGTTTTAACACGGATCTTCAACAGTTGCAAGGTCCTGATCCCAGCACTAAATTTGGAAGTGTATCCTAGCGGACGGTAGTGCAGACACCATTCCTCCACAATTCCTACCAGAACTGCCATCGCCGGGGTATTCGTATTCAAGGATCGATCCAGTCCAGGCGTTGGGGAGCAGTCCGGGATAGTGGCCATACCAGTCTAGCAATTCGTCACCAGTCCACGACACTGTTCACTCATCGTGATCAGAGAGCTAAGCAGCCGGTGCTGCGTGACGGCGGGAGGTCCAGCACATTACAAATAGAAGGATCGAGGTCCTGGCAGGACATGTTGCAAGACCTTGAGTCGGAGTGGCCGAGGACGGCACTTAGTGGGTTCCCAGCGGTGGGGTCCTGTGACATTAACTGGAACAAGGTGGTCCAAATGGAACCGCGGCATCTTCTTACCAAGGCACGACGCTTTCCTCATAACATCCGACTCCTGCAGGTTTTTTTATCGGTGAAACCCTTGTGGCGTGGTCCGCGGTATGGCGCTACGAATGTATGTATGGTCGTCTCGCCGTGCAACGAGACCGGGTGTCTGACGATGTCACTAAAAGATGGCTTGAGGATTGGAAGTAAAGAACTTTGCGCCAAGTAGCCCTGTCCTCACTGGCACCTCCCATTGATAGTTCAGATAATTGACGGAGGTTAAAAGACAGCGGATACGGCGGAGACGACCTTCACCGACGGTGTGATATACTCTATAACGGAAGATTAGCTCGTCACATCATCTGTGTTCTGCTATACAAGGCCGAGATCCAGTCCATCACGGGTGAGGACGCCGCAAAAGCTACTGGCATTACGTCCCAGTTGCGCCGTCATTTTGCGGGTCTGAAAGCCCTGACGGCATATCGCTCAGCATTCACGGAGATGGTCAACCAGGACGACTGGACCATACTCGACACGTTTTTTTTAGCACTCTATCACCCAGATGAGTGTTCAAAGTCCTCCCCAGTACTAAGGCAGCCATATGAGAGTTTAGTACCTGGCGACAAGTCAACATATGTCTCAAGGGGATCTATACGGCTTATACCATCAGCTCAAATGGGACGGAAACTCTCTAGCAGGCGGGAAAGCCGCAGGCTCTCGACAGTAAAAGATTATCCGAGTAGAAACTAAGAATGTGAGGGGACTTACGAAGGAATCAAGAGCCGGTTGAATTGAGGCCTGGCGGAGAATGCCAACGGGCAAAGGTCGTTGGATCGGGACCAACAAGTTTTTCCACGAATCTGATCACGGCAAACTCGAAGTGGCGGAGTCCGAAGCCTTTCATCATTTGCTGGAACCTCCAAACTATTGTCGTTAAGTGTCGACGTCTCCAAATTTTCATCATCATCAATGATGTCGATAATTTTCTCGTCTTCACTTTTCATTGCCTTCGAAATGAAACGCTCGGCAAATGTCACGCTTCTTGAAATTATGATAGAGCCGTCATCCGCGATAGTAGTCTATACGCTTTGTGATCCTTTGCATAGCCAAGAAAATAACACTTCACGCCCGAATCGTCCAGCTTCTTTCGATTCTCCTTTGTAACATGCGCGTAACATTGCGAACCAACCACGCGCATGTGATCGATGCGCGGCTTCGCTTAAACATCATCTTGTACGGACTTGACTTCTTGTTCGACGAATTTGGAACCACGTTCCGAATGTCTGCTGCTGTCATTAACGCTTCGCCCCAGTAAGACTTGTCGAGACCGCTGTCCTTAAGCATGCAGCGCGTCATCTCTACCAGAGTTCGATTCATGCGCTCTGCCATGCTGTTCTGTTCAGGATTGTATGGAACTGTGTACTCTTGCTTGATAAGCTTCTCATTGCAGAAGTTATACATTGCCGTGTTCCAGTACTCGCCACCGTTGTCACTTCTAATGATCTTGATCTTAGTCCCAGACACTTTCTTGATCTCCCGGTAAAATCTTGGGAACGCGCTTATTACTTCACTCTTCTTTCGCAACGGATAAACCGTCACATACCGGCTCTTCATCATGATGAAGCTCACAATGTACTTAAAACCGAATCTAGAAGCTGGAGTGATTGGTTCAAGCACGTCGGAGCATACGATATCGTCAGAACGTGCACTTTCCCTGATTCCTTTGTCTTCCTCTCTTGACTTCAATGACTTGCGTACTTGCTTGGACGTTGCGCATACGTCACACACGACGTCGGTCTTCACTTCCGCGCCTTTGATCCTTCCGTCCTTTATCATATCATTAATCGTCCCATACGATGCGTGACCCAGTCTTCTGTGCCATAGCTCGTTCTCGTACGCGGCTACGTGACACTCCGCACCAGCCTCAACGTTGAGGTACATCAGGAAGCCCTGCTTCCTTCCAGTGGCAACTGGCGTCCCGCCCCGCTTCACAACGCACTCGTTGCGCTGATCTTTACTGTCATTCCTCGCGCTGATGCAGCCGTAAGCGAGAATAAATTCTTTGACAGATCTTCGACATGGAGAGTGTTTTCGAGGCGAGCGTCGATCCAAGCATGTCCTGTCCAAACGCGCAGCTTCACCGTTCCGTGACCGATGACCTTGAGCTTCACATTATTCTTCGCGCTTGATAAACTGCGCGCCTGGCACACTTCTTCATTCTCCACAAAAGCTTCCCGGTCCTTGCACATGTGTGCAGATGCGCCACTGTCCATAACTCAGCAGTCGCTGACGGACCCTTCGCTTGCATTAAATGCGACGTTGGAGTGTTCGTGTCCTCCTTCTCGTGTTTATCTTGGTCCACGACTTGAACGGCAATCCCCAACATAATAATTGACCTTGTCACAGTTAAAACACGCTCCTGAAGGTTTCTTAGCACGCCGTTCTTGCTGCTTCTTGGGGTGCTGCTTGCCGTTTCTCTTACTTGTGTAAAGGGTCGTTGCTTCTCTCACCCATACCGTGTCCTTGTGCCGCACTTCCTCAGCGATCAACTTGCTCACGAGGTCGCTGAAATTCAAACTTGACACCGACATGCGAAACGCCTGCACCAAGCTCTCGTAGCTTGCAGGCAGACTCCTCAGCATCACCGCACATTCGTCCTCTTCACTTGGCCCGCAGTTGGCGCTATTCATCTTCATGACTAGGTCTTCAAGCTCTGTCACGTGACCACTAATGCTTGAAGCTGTATACTAAAACGACGCAAACTTCTCCTTAAGCCAAAGGCGATTCGCCATGTCTTGTGTGCGACGGAACTTCGCCAGCCATCCCCACGCCTCTCTCGCCGTCGTCGCGTCGATAATGTGCATCAACTGCGCGTCACTCAGATTCAGCGCGATCGCGGCGTGCGCTTGCTGCTCCTTTACCGCATTCGGAGCGTCTACACCGGAGATAGCTCCCCACAACCCCTTAGACATGAGGTACATCTTCATCTTGTAGCTCCATAGCACGTAGTTTGAGCCGTGAAAAGGCTCAATCTTGAAGCCGGAGTCGTTGCTTGGGCTCATAACCTGTTGAATTACCTTACGCCATGAGCTTGAAGATAGACTTTCCGGTTTGCAATTTCGACCGTAAGTCCATCTTAAAGCTCATAGCGTAACGTAATTCAACATACAAGAAAGGCATGTGAATAGTGAGGAGTCAGCTTCGCGATTGCAAGACGACTGGAAGCGCAGGTGGAGACAACCCCAGCTTGTCACAGGGTCTCTCCTATCATACTGGAGTGTCGGTGCAGACAAAACGGGGTGTGTGGCAATTTTACTTGACCTACGTGGAGTAGCCGAGGCACGTCCATGGCATCCTGGAATGTGGACAAACCGGGTCGTCTGCGTTGAGATCGGAAATGCCCTGCTGGTGAATATTTATGCGCCAAACCGTCATGCCTAAAGAGAAACATTTTTTTCTCGCCTGGTGGAATGACCGTGGCCAAGCCGAGATACCATCCTTGCGGGCGATTTTAGCTCAGTACAAAGTTCCAACTTGACCGCTAAGGTGGCCAGCGCACTAAACGTCCAGAAAGTGCTTAGTTAGGCCACTTGCTAACTTTAATGGGGCTCGAAGACGCCAGTACATTGTCGGCCCCGGTGGATGACGATCCACCAAAACCGACGGATTTTCTTACATACTGGACCAAATCGACGGCTAGCAGTATTGATCGGTTTTATGTTCCGCGTGGGTGGGCGTCTTTGGTACAATGGGTGGAGGTGATAGAGCCGGCCGTCGAGTCCGACCATCTACGGGTGTCTCTTATTCTAGGGCGGGGTGCGTTAAATGCACCCGAAAGTCGAAGAGTGCGTCCTATTCGGTACCCTATTTATCTCTCAGAACCCACTGCTGTCAGAGCTGATCGATCGGAATGTGGGACGAGACCCATCAGCGCTTACTAGGGATGACCAGGCTCTCTGGTGTATTGCTGCAATCAAATGGTGCGCAAGCGTTCAAAACAACGAAGCAAACGGTATGTGGAAAAGGTTCAGCGGCAAACGCGAGCAGGTCTAACAAGTCGACAGCAACTCATACACGCTCATCGAGTAACGCTTCGCAAGGAGTGTATGATTCAGGAGGGGCGCCGACTTGAGCTTACGACAGATTGACTTCGATGGGATTACAAGCGCGTTTCTGATTGGGAGCGGGACCAAACTGTTACCAACCTTCACCACCTCCATGGGGTGGCCTTTTCGTGCCATGCCACAGTCGCTGATAAGTTTGCAACGGAGTGGCAGCAAATTTTAGGCTGGAGTCACAACACTATACTGCAGTGGCGCATGCGTCAGGCGTTCAATGAATTCGTCACGATTCCGGAGGCTCGCAAAATGACTTTGATCGAAAATGCTTCCTGCTTCAGCCTGTAAGCATGGACGAAGTGGTCAGTGCAATATCAGGACTTAATCGGCACAAGGCGGCGGGGTATGATGGGCTGAATTATGACTTTTATAAACTCAAGCTATTTTAGTGCCGGCGATGGTACTCCTCGAAAACGAATTACTGAATGAGAAGGATCCGCCGCCTTCACTTCTAGGAGGCCATATTATTTTACTTCACAAAAAGGGGGACTTGGTCGATGCTATGGATTACCGGCCGATATCGCTTCTTCATACAGGGTACAAAATAGTTGCCAAACTTATGGCAACACGATCACAAGCTGTCCTTCCTAAGGCGGTTGTGGACAACCAGCCGGGTTTTGTGCAGGGACGGGAGATGATGAAAACAGTCATGATGATGCTCGCCGCAGTCTCTACTGCTCGGGCTGAACCTGACTTGGAAGCAACACGGAGTCAAGAAATTTTATTGCTGGATTTTCGAAAGGCATACGACATGGTGCACCGGATTTCCTCTTTCAAGTCCTGGAAGAGTATAGATCCGCAAGTCCTTTCATTCATATGACGCGGAAATTGCATGAGTCTACCACAGCTAAATTTTTGGTCAATGGCTCCCTTTCTCATCCATTGGAAATCACAACGGGATTCGGCAGGGATGCACTTTGGCGTCATTACTGTTCATCCTGGCGGCGGATGTCCTGTCATTAGCGATCACACAGGACTGCGAGCTTCAGGGGATCGAAGTTCCCGGGACACACGGTGAGCAACACACCCTTTCCGCGTTTGTCGATGACTCCACTGTATTTCTCCAAGAAGCGAGTAATGTTCCACGCGTCCTCGACATCGTCGCAGCTTTCGGTCGGTTATCGGGGCTCACTGTGCAGCCAACAAAAAGTCAGATCATCTTTTTGAATACGGCAGTGGCTTTGCCTGAATATGAGGGAATACCTGTGTTGCCTCATGGCGAAACAACACACTATCTCGGTCACCAAGTGGGTACACTCGTCGACGCAAATTAGGCTGTCCGGATTCGGAACGTGCACCGTCGACTCGCGACGGCTACTCGGGTGGCGACCAGTGTCTCTTTCTCTGGGTGCTCATACTCAATGTAATTATGCTGCCAGGAATACTCTTCACGGCAGCGGCCTTTGATATGCCACAATAGGAGGAGGAGGAGCTCCGAAATCTCCACAAACAATTTCTGTGGAAACATGCAACCTCAACAGAGCGCAGTCGTCATAAAATTAACTTGGCATTTTGTACACACCGCGAGCGGCTTGTGGGGTCGGCTTGGTTTCGATAGCAGTGGCTGTTAAATTACAACGAATAAAACACGCTCGTCGTTAGCTTACACAGAGGCGCGACAGATACGTCGGGGCGTGGAAATTTTGGACGTTTCCGGAGGCTCGGGACGACGCCTCTATCGTAATCACGCCACTAAACCCCCTTTATTTCCGCAGGCAACGGAGCAAGATACGTGGTGAATCGTTGCAAGCTGATATTCGTGCTTGGCTTAAATGGAGCATGAAGCCTTACAGGATCGGCATGGTCGTAATATACAACGGCACATCTTGCAGACCAAATGCTGGAGGGACGGAGACCGGCTTACGATTTGATTAGCGGAGCTGTTACCGGCAGTTACATGGGAGATAACGGCCATGACCAGACGGTATTGACCAAGTATTCGTGGGCAGACAATCCCATGGTTATGCGATGGCACAGGTTATCGGTTGATGAGCAAGAAATACGACCGCATCAGGCAGTGCTCACTGGAAGAAATTGCGATGGAGCGAACCGGTCCGACAACATACGTTTGTCACGTCCCGTTGGCTGAGGGACCGGAGAAGCACAACCCGAACCGCAAACTCGGGCGCTGGGCTTTAGCAATTCTATTAGGGAGTCCTCCGTTGGCTATGGGACGGACATTCGAGGTGATCCCCACGGTGGCTGTACGACACCCCCCCCCCGGACCTCCGGCTATCTTACAACTGGGTGCTGGTAGAGAATGGAGCTGTCCGAGGGGTGGAAGGTACAGCGCTGGATATTTCATCACGGAGAATCATGCTTGAGCAGAAGGCCAACGGGATTAATTGCACAGTCGATGACTTATATCCAGTATATCTGGAGAATGGGACGATGTGGCCGTCATCAGGAGCTCGCAACGAGCTCTCGGGCTTGTCATTGAGGCACATCCATCGATCCACAGCTTTCTGTGAGATGCCTCATTCAACGTAGCGAATCGGCATGTTCTTAGGTACATTAAACGCCAGCGGTATGGCAAGGCGAAGGTGGGGCTCGGCACGGCTCTGGAAGGTCTACTACAGAAGTTACAAACCTGCGCAGACCGGGGAGACTGGTACTCTGCAGCTCTTTGTCAAACCCCGAAGCAGCTGTGAGGTCATCAAAATGCAATTACGGAGTAGCAAGTGTGGGTCTATTACCGTTTGTTACTCCAACAGCTCAATTTATTTTCCCGGGCAGGGAACTTGACAACAGTTGCAGGAGGCTGTCCGTCTGTGGCGTTCACAAGGAGACACTGGAGCACATTTTCTGGACATGTCCGGTGGCTGATCCAAGATTTGGTACGTTCGGCTACGTTAACATGCCAAATTTTACTTTCGTCGCATCAATGATGATGCAACGAGCTTTAATGGCGTCGAGTAATTCGACAACAAATCATCATCAAAAAGGAGTCGCCTTCGATTGCCTTAAATAGCAATTCATATTTTCGGGCTTTTGGGTTGACGCGAAGGCGTTGGCCCACTAGCAGCATGTAGATGCTGCTGTCTCAGCAGTTTCAACTCTTGACTACCCTGTTTTCTCAGCATGTCTGTGTGTTGAAAGCCTTGCTGACAAAGCAAAGCTACTTATCTTGGTTCCGTCGAGTTCACGTTGTACGAACTCGGCTATGGCCTCATGTTGTTCATCTGTGTTCCGAGTGAACAGCATGGTGCCATTGGCTGGCCCGCCTACTACCAAGCTCATGTATTCGACCGCTCTCCAGTCAAGGTCACTCAAATAGTGAACCTCTACGCGTTGCGTGATAGCCTTCTCAAGAGGCTTAAAGCTCCTCCTTCTTCATCCATAATGTCCTTAATGGCTTGATTGTGCGTAAGCCATTGAACGGACTACGAAGTGCAAGTGCTACCTGGTGCAACGGGAGTCTTGACAACAGTTGTCGTCAATTTACACTGATTACAGTGAAGGTGGGGTTCCTCGATTAATTTATGCACACGACGTGCAGAGGACGGTTCTAAGTAGCTGGGAAGTCTTAGCTACTGAGGGCTAATTCTAAGGCTTTACGATAAGGATAAAGTAAATTGTTATAATATATAGAAAGTCGACTAGCTTTAATGTATTTATACCCGACTATGCAATGCGCCTCCTGCGCAACGCCTTATCGTGTCCTGTAACGATTGGCAAGGTTGATTTATATCAACCAATAAATAGAACCAATGCCTTATTGCGTCAATGCCAAATTTGGAATATTGAAACTTTTAAGTCAAATAAATAAAAAATAATACTTTTGTACGTCTTTGTTTATTTCTTATTATAGGAGACAATATTTATTATTTTTTTTGAAAAAAAATATTATTGTGTAACGGGACACCCCATTATAGTTTTATTTCCTTCAATTTGCTCACGACATCTTAAAAAGCTACAAGCTTGATTTAAGTTAATAATGATTATGTTGACCAAGCGGTTCGAAAGCTGTGACCTGCTGCATGTTGTGCAGTTGAGAACTCGTGCTGTCATACAACCAGTTTACGCTGCTACGGTGTCTTATTCAATTTATTACTATCTGATGACGCAAAACGTAATTTCAACGATTTTGTTCAGTTGCTCCACAACTCACAAGGCCTTATTACATATCCGGTGCAAACTTCTCCGCAGACTGCTATTGGGTAGATGAGCGGAGCTTTCCCCACACTCAAATTTGTGCCTTTTTGACGAATCTAAAATTAAATTTAGCGGCACTCAAGCGCGGCGCAAGTCGTTAGTGACAAGTGGAATGCAGCCTAGGAAGCCACACAACGTATTGTTAATTTTAAAATCTTCTGTGGATTTTGAATCATAAATATATAGGAGATAAGGTTGGCAGCACATTCACACGTCCTTTTAGCAGCGTAAACTGCCTTTATGATGCAGCTGATGCCTTTGTGTCCCTACCCTGCACAATGGACTCTGGAAGAGTATAAAGCTAAAAATATTCTTCACATAACATTTGGCAAATTTTGGACCGTCTATAACTTCTGAGCAACGGGCGTAATGCACCATTTTGCTATAAATATGTCGTTATGGTGTTTTTTTGCAGCCTTACACGGGGAGGCCTTCCTTGTAAATTATCACCCTGTCAGCGACTTTCTAATGCTCGCTGTGCGCACTACATTTTATACGTGCTGTTAATAATTATGCACACCTTGGCGCAAAGGTGAGAACATGGACGAGTCTAGTAGGCTCGCTTGGGGTTATAAATGCGCTGTCGCGATTGGATGCTTAGGCTTTCGCTCGATGAAGGCGGCCGACAGGACAATCTTCATATCACATGGTCATTTGAGGCGGCTTTCAACTAAAAAAATCATGCGCGGCTGTCTTAAAATCATTAAAGTATATTTCTTATAATTTTTTATGAGCTGACTTTAGCTTCAGCAAAACCGGAAAGCGTAAAACGTATTAGGTAATCCGCTCTTCATGCAGAATTACGAGATGTACAGCTCTCTGAACGATTTTTGTCAGCTGGATCGTGAAAGACGAGAAACAGGTCAGATGGTTCAATCAGCAAATGTTAATTGATCTTTAGAAATTATTATACATGGTCAGTCACTTTACAGCGAAGCTACCTTGTTCCTGAAGTCAGAGGAAGACTTTATGCTCAAACAATCGCTTAGTTCTATAGAATTAAGTAAGCCTTATAGAATTAAGCGAATGTTTGAATTTAAAGCCTTCCTCTAAGTAAGTTTAACAAGTCACTTATGTAGGCGGGCACGTCGTAATGCGGCCACGCTCTACTTAGACACCTGCCCTAGCACAGCGAGGAAGCGGTTTAACCTGCTTCTCTTGCGTGCAGTGAGGTAGTTGTGGTGGACGCGTTGGCGGCCTCACCCAACACACTAAGTACTGTGATTAAGAGTCGTCACGGGAGCGGTAATCCGTTTCCTCATGCGCACTAACCAAGTAGGAAGTAGTTTTCAGACTGATTTATATTTAATAGAATCAAATACAAATACTTATTTTTACCAATTAAAATGTTATCTCTATAGAAAACCTTTAATGTGTATTGCGAGCGTATCTTTCTAGATACCTCGCGTAACGGATGACGCTGGGCGTCATCCCTTTAATGTAATTGCACCATGTGCATCACATCCACAAGGGTTGGTCACAAATGTGCACCACACCCGAGTGCTGGGTCTAATTACTATTATTTAGTAACTGACTATCCCCTTAAGTACACTTGATCTACTTAATGGGGACTGTGTTACGTAAGTGCAACTTTAGCCCATTACACCATCCCCCCTTTAAAGAACAAATTTACATTTTTAAATTCGTCAAAGAGGAGTTAGGAACTGCGAGCACCTTTACGCGCCGCTAGTTCACTCAATCCATACACGGCGCCAAAATGCCACTTAAAAGGGGCCACTTTGGTGGGTTGTCTGCGAAGACGCCCACTCAACCTCAAAGTAAATGCACGCGCCGCATTAATTTGCCGGCCGCGTCTAATGCCTTAGTCGAAACGCCGACAGCTACTGCTGCTGCCGCGTTAACAGGGCTAAAGGATCCATCCCACTTTAACAGTAAGGATGTTGATCCGTCGCTCATTGTCGACTACAATGAGTCGACACCGTTGCCATCACCTCATAGTAGTGATGCGGGCAATGAGCTCCTGAGGAAGAATGATGGCACATTATTGCCTATCCAAACTTCTTTCATGGCTCACAACATGGAGACAGCAGCATTTACAAATGCTGTTTCGTCGTCTGCGCTGAATAGCGCAGCGACAGGTAATGAGAGCGCTGCCTATAAAGGCGCAGCCGCTTCTCCGTGAGTAAAACCACAACGCCTTATGCTCAGAACATAATCCATAATGGTTCGGACATAGAGGATTCGGAGCCTAAAGCTCCGCTGACGACACGTGAACGTGCTCGGGCGGTGTCATAAGGCAGTCGTTTAGAACGTGGCTATGTGACGGGAGGCATTCCAAAGATGGCCCCTCCCTCTGAATGGCCTCATTGAAATGGGCCAAGAGCGTCGCTCCAAGAGCGCGCTCTTGTAGACGCCAATAATTATTATGGCGTCTTTTAATCATGGAGGGCTCAGAGAAAATCGCTTGGGCGTATTTTCCCGATTCCGGTTGTGTTGCGTCCAAATGAAACGCCCGAACAATACGAGGCGGAATTCGTGCGCCACAATCATCCGCATTCCAGTGCGATGAAACAGCGGTCGCAGCGAAGTAAATTCGCCCGTTTGCGTGTGAAAGAAATCATGGGCGGTACTATACCCCCTGTTTCTTCTCACAACGCTACTTCTGCTAGTCCATTTGAGACTAGCGAAGAGGACTCAGCTGGTGCTCCATTTCATAGACAGCCACCAAGCCGGGCATATTAATACGTAGGGTATCGATCGGTTCCTAAAAGTCAAAAGTGTGCGGGTAACCTTTCCATTGGACGAGGATCTGATACCCTTGCGTCACGAAGCGGTGGGCAAGCAACCTTCCAACAAGGAAGTGTAGATTCCCACCCGCATCCATCAGTGCAGGTGGCGCCCGATAGGGGTGGCGATGTCGCCCACCTACTCGCGGCTGCCTTACCTTTGTCCCTTTAGTCCCATGCGTTAAGCGCTGCTGAACGACGTATTGCGGATCTCGAGAGTCAAGTCTTGCGACTGACCTCGGATCTCGTTGATGTCCGAGCGAAGACTCGTCAGGAGTATGAACGCCTGAAGACTCGCTTGGACCGTTTCGAACGGATAATGCTGAGAAATCCGCGTTACTCGCGTGAAATCCCTCGCTCTCCAAGTCCTGTTCGTGGTAGGAGGCATCGGTCCGATAGCTTTTCGCCTTTACCGCCCCCCTCACCCGAACGACGCTCGACTCACAGTCGGCGTCATCATCGGTCTCCTTAGTAAGGTGGGAATATGTGACCTCATTTGGGTCTACATACTGTTTCAGACGACCCACGTAAATTACGGGGTGCGTTTTCATATACGGGGGAAAGGTGAGCCTATAATTTAGGTCTTCAACCTCTTCAACCACCTTAAAGGGCCCAATGAAACGCGGCAACAACTTCGTAGTACCTCCAGGTAGAACAGAAATTGCATTTTTAGATAGGGTAGCAGTACTTAATAGTACGTTTCCACCCACTCTAAAGAGTACATTATTTCTGCGACCATTTCGGTCCGCATATTCTTTTTGCTTGTCCTGTGCGCTTGCCATCGCGTCACGGACTTTACGTGTGATGGCTAATCGCTCATTCACAAAGCGTTGAGCCTCGCTCACGCTTTTAGCATCAAAATTGCCTGTGATACCGCCAAGAGGACGGTCATAAGGCGTAGTTTTATTGACCACTGCTAAACTGGCAGGGTCACTAGGGCAAGTTTCTATCTTTGAGATGATACCCTCGTGGGTCATCGTCATATTGACGAAACTATGTCCCTCTTTCGCACCGAGCATAGTGAGGGGCCCTCCCCGACTAAGATTTGGGCTGCGCACAAACGAGACTGGCGTCCAAGGATGGTGCAGTCCGTTAATATAAAACGGTGTCTCACCCGTACTGGCGTGGACACTGTTATTTATAGCAAACTCTATAAACAACAATTGCTTGCTCCACTCATTACGAGTTGCTGTAGTAAGCAAGATATCCGCCACGACCCTATTGGCACGTTCTGTTTGGCCATCGGTCTGGGTAGATCTGCGGTCGACATGTGGAGCTTGCTACCTAGCAGCTCGAACACATGTCGCCAAAACCCAGACGTAAAACGAAGATCCCGGTCCGATACTATGGACTCGGGCATTCCGTGTAGTCGGTATACATAATTCAGGAACAAGAGAGCTGCCTTCTTGCCTGTGATCGATGTCTTACATGGTGCTAAATGCACCATTTTGCTTTTTGTCTACAAAAACGACGAGCCCCGTCCGATTCTTATGATCGGGCGGCATGCAAAACATGAAGTCCAGATTAACTGACTTCTAACAATCCGTTGGAATCGGTAGCGGCTTCAGTGGCGCACTACTGGACGGTGCAGGCTTAATGCGCTGACACTGTAGCTTAAGCGATTAAGCTTAGCTTTCGGGTGCGATGGGAAAGAAACCTTTTGCCCACCAAAGTGATCCAAAAGCAGGCAACAATGGTCGTCCTGACGGTAGCTCTCTTTAATTAAAGAGCTCGTCACGTGGTATGCCTTCATGGCTGCCAACGTTGACGGCTGAAATTGTGTTTTACAACTAGACACACTTTCCTGGTGTATAACCTCGAAGTCTCGTCTGTGCGATATAGCGCCAGCCAAGACATTCGACTTACCCGGCTTGTATTCAACTTTAAATTAAAATCAGAGAAGAAGGTTAGCCGTCTTGCCATTCTAGGCGAGAGGTGTGGTGAGTTTATATTGCGGTCCGCAGTGATGCGTGATCCGTTTCAGCCACAAATCGCTCGGTGCCCAATAGGTGCACACGAAATTTGACGAGAGCATACTTTATTGAAAGAAGCTCTTTGTCATGCACGGGGTAATAAAGTTCCGCGCCTTTTAAAAGCCGGGACTGATAAGAGATGACACGGTCAACGCCGTCGTCTTCCTTCTGCATGAGCGCGCTGCCGATTGCAAAATTACTTGCATCGCAGACGACGCTTAAGGGCTTATCCGCGTCTGGCAATGCCAAGACCGGTGCCTCTACAAGAGATTGCTTCACTGATGTGAACGCATCATCTGTTCTTTTAACCAAACCCATTCTGCGTCCTTTTAAGGAGATCTGACAATGGTTTAGTTAGCTCAGCATAATTCTTGCTATATTTATGCAAGTAATTAGCGAGCTCTAGGAATTGGCGCAAATCCTGCACATGCCGTGGGACTGATCATTCCTTTACTGATTTTACCTTGTCTGGGTCAACTCGTATACCATGTCTACCTATGATGCAGCCCAGCACAGGAATATCGAAGACCCCTATGACGCACTTTTGCCAGTTGACGTACAATTGGGCGTCCTTCAAAGTTATCAACACAGCGTCTATATGACGCTTGTGCGACACTTTTTCTGTTAGACCGTCCACGATCCTACTATGCACGAAGACATCGTCAACGTAATGGGGCGCTTAGGCAAGGGGCTGACGCATCACGTCAGCCACCACTCGTTCGAATGTCGCTGGTGCATTTTTCAAACCTTGGGGCATCACAAGCCACTCCCAAAGCATACCGCTTGGGGTGCTTACTGCCGTTTTGGCTACATCGGACTCTCTCATGAGTACCTGATAGTAGCCATCCTTCAAATCCAACGCGGAAAAGATAGTTGACTTTCCCATGGAGTTCAACAAGACATCTTTCCGCGGAATTGGCGTTTGCGCCGGTATGGTCGCCGTGTTCAGCTTATTGTAAGCATGAGCCACGCGCCATCCACCTGTGGCTTTACGAACACAAAAGGTCTGGCTGCAGTGAGGCAATTTGCTCTCACGCACATGTCCCGCCTTGACTCGCTTGTCGAAGAACTCATCAAAATAATCGACTTGTTCTTTCGACAACGGCCATTGCCTGGTCACACAATAGTTGGTGCCAGGTTTGAGGTCGATTTCGTGCCCGATGCCTCTATCTGCTGGCAGGCGGCTCGGCACTTCTTCTGGGAACACATCGCGATGTTTCCACAGAACCTCAAAGAACGGACTGTCTCTCAAGGCATCCCAGCCTTGAGCAGCGTACCGCTTCTTTTTGTCCGTTTCTAGGACGCTCTCGTCCATTGTGGACGACGAGCAGCAGTCCACCAAGTTCTCTTCTGGAACTGGTGTGACTATTTCGTGGATCTTTCCTTCCTTTAATTCGGCAAGGAACAGATCCCACGACATCTCCGGGAGATTTACTATCTCCTCGGCAGATTTAAAGACTTGCCGGAGCACCTCAACTGAGGATGCCTCCGCAATTTCGTCTTTGACGGCCTCGAACACCTCGTTCGAAGGCCCGTCCTCTTCATTAGAGACTGATCCAAAGGTCACTCGTTTAGACGTGCCTTTGGTCGTCCTAATCTGTCGGGTGCTCGTTCTTCGAGTCACCACGACCTTTTTCTGGGAAGCAGGTACCGTTGCACTCCTGGCTAAGGCACCCCTTGCAACCGCACCAGGCTCTAGGCACTGTGCTGGTTCATGCGACGCGTGACTTCTGTCAGATCGCTGTCTACTGCCACAGGCTCTCGGCTCTGTGCAGGACTATGGGACACATATTTGTCATTGCCCTTTTCACTACCTCAGTCTCCACGAGCTAGGTGGAAATTAGAGACGTCCGACATCCCGTCAACGCACCCTTAACGTGTTTGACACGACATCAGTTGCATACGCCTCTCGCAAGAGCACATCCTTTTCGGTGCCCTGTGCAGAGTTCGCAACTGTGCGTGTACGCCAGTCTATCCATGGTTGGTGTTTTGCCAACCATGGCATGCCTAGAATGAGGTCATACGGACTCTCCATACCTAGCACTGTGAACTTCTCTTTACAAGAGAAGTCACTAAAGCTGAAGGCGAGTTCTACCTGAACTCCCTCAGACTTAACGAGCGCGCCGTTCGCTAAACGAACGGTCGCCTCTTCTCGCTTGCCATCCTGGCAAAGCGACTCAAACATCGCCGGTCTCTTTCTTAGAGCCGCGAGTTTCACAAAATTTTGTGATGCACCCGAATCCACTAGGAG
>NW_027152031.1:1432669-1445365 GCF_004359215.1 Bremia lactucae | reverse complement strand
GGATGACGCTGGGCGTCATCCCTCCTAATGTGAATGCACCCATGTGCATCACATACACAAGGGTTGGTCACAAATGTGCACCACACCCGAGTGTTGGGTCTAATTACTATTATTTAGTAATTGACCATCCCCTTAAGTACACCAAGTGAACTTAACGGGGATTATGTAACATTAGGGCAACTTTAGCCCGTTACACGCTCCGTATTTGCTTTTACCTCGCCCCGTCATCGTTACTTAGGTGCCTGTGTCTTCTTCGTCTCTAGATTTCTCCTGTGAGCGCGAACGGTGCGTGAGTTCTGTCTCGGAAGGGGGATGATGTAATGGGCTCTTTCCGTTACATGATACCAAGTTTCACATACATGTTACTTCCTCTTCAAATCATTATACCACCTAAAATTTATTGGAAGAAATGCGTGTTGAAGTTCGGCCGACCACTCTCGGCAGGTAGGTGCAGCTAAGATAGGTTGATAAAATTGTTGGATGGTAGAGAGCGTAAGCAACATTGTTTGTAGGACGTTAAAACAATATCAAAACTCGACTTTTCACAACATCTTCTCGACTTGCAAAGTCTAACAGGTTATAAGACCAAATAGCGAGAAGTTGCTGCGGCTGAAGGTCGTCAGCAGCGGAGGGCATGTGCCGGTCGCGAATTGGCCGGCGCCCTGGAGGAAAAAGATGAAGTCAAGAAAGAACCAAGGGACACGCAGAGCAAGCTGATGGATCTTCTCACGGTCCTCACGGGGGCATGGAAGCGTCGCAAGGGTGAGAAGAAGCGTTTGAAGGGCCACGAGGCTAGTGTTTCTGGTTCGGTGTTGGGGAAGGGCAAGGTTATGAACATAAAGGCTTTGAACGTGTCGCCACCGAAGCGTGTGTCGCCCGGCGTATCGCCATCAATGTACGTTGGTGCAAGTCAGCCTGGATGAGCTGGTGCAGCAGCCAACGTTGATATGGCGAAAGCACCGCAGCCAGTGCGGCCGCAGCATTTCGTGTCACCACCCATGCACCAGCCGTCGCCTCCACCACACGTGGCACCACGACGTCAATACGACCGCGTGCCGAATTCGCGACAGAGGAAGCTGGGCATCCTCCGACCTTTTGATGGCAAGGAATTGTATGAAGGTCTCGGAAGTGGTTTTCTATCGTGAGGCAAGAGATTTGTAAGGCAGATCATGTTCGCAGAGCGAGCAAGTGATTTCCAGTGGAGTGAAGACGTCAAGGTGGACGTACTAGCTTTCGACGCGGGAATACGCAATATGCATCAGCAAAGATGTGTTCTCGCTTATTGCTCTTTTGAAAAGGGCAGACATAGAGTCACCTCCAATCTGTCAGACGGCTTGCTACAACGTGATCAATGAGCCTCTTATAGTACCTTATCGAAGTGCTCGGAGATCTGGAAATTGCAATTTGCCATGTCAAAAAGTACATAAACCTTACAGAACCAAAGATTCGCGAGATAAGAGTAGGCGTGGGTCGAAATTGGTAAGTCTCACACTCCTACAAAAGTGCAGCACTATCGCCAGCAACAGACTTGACATTGATAAGCTGCAATTGTTGCGTTGTCATTACAGCTGTCTCTCCATGTGAACTATCTGTAATCGTAATAAAAAGAGTGTCGGCCAATTATTGGAAACATGGGAGCTTCCTATTTCTTTTTCTCATATCGTCGAGATCCCAAACATTAAAAAGGCGGTTTTACTATCGCAGAGTAATGTTACTTTTTGTTTGGCATGGGCAACAACGCCAGTAGTCCCGCGTCGAATGCCGCGCCGCTCAGCAGCAGCGGGTCTGGTGCACGTGGCGGATTTCTAGGCGCATTCGTTTCCGGCCGCCGCTTGGAATTTACACTGAGCAACATGCGGTCGCTCCACGCGCAGCTCACGCGCTTCTCCGCTTTGCCCGACGCCGAAATTGTCGAGCTCTTGCGCGTTTTGTCCGAGTTTCTCATCTACTCGGACCAGCACCGAATGCCCGTGGGGCAAGAGGTGCAAGAATCAATTGACGAGGTTCCAGACGACGCCGGCGTCTTTTTCGATTACTTTGGAGAGACCAACATGCTCGCTTTACTCGTGGAATTAGGGGCTAGTCAGCCGTCTGTACCTGTGCAGGTTCAGCTGCTACAGACCATGAGTATTCTAGTACAAAACATCACCACGCGCACGTCGCTGTATTACATACTAAGTAACAACCACATCAATCGGTTGCTCGAGTGTCCATATGTCGTCGATCAAGACGACGACGTCCGGGATTGGTACGTAACCCTTCTAAAGGCCTTGTCACTACGGCTAAATAAAGAAACCGTGCAGTTTTTCTTGGATACTCAAGCAAAACACGAGCGTGTTCGGTTTCCATTGTACGCGCGTGCGCTGAAGTTTGGACGGTGCAACGAGACAATGGTGAAAGTGGCCGTCAAGACATTGACGCTCAATGTTCTTCGCGTCAATGACGCGCGAGTCCGAAGTTTCGTATTGCAACTCGATAATCTCAATTATTTTCGCGACATTGTGGAAATTGCCAATGACTTGACGCTGAAGCTGCAGGGAATATTGAATCAGTGGCCAAGTGCACAAAACGCGACAGAACGGACCGCAATTACGGAGACCATGGAAGAAGCTATTGACGCGTATCTCGACCACTGCTTTTATATACAGGATTTGCTTGATGTTAATGTCCCGGAGCTATGTTATAAAATTGGGGACTTGCTCTATTCGCGACATGTAAAATGGTTACTGGCCACGAGTGTATTACCAGACTGTGGACCTCCAGCGCAACGCGTATCGACGCAATTGGCACTGTATCTACTCACTCGGCTGATTGGCATTCTTGAGCATAGACCTCTTGTGAATGCCATTGCTTTTCTGTTGTTGTCGCCTGATGCGACGGAAAGCTGTGAGTATTCAGTCAATGCGCTCGAGGCTGGCTCAAGACGGCGTTATAGCTGCTCACAAGATGTGGATATTGTGGATGCAAACAATCATAAGATAACGACAAGAGAAGCGATGCAGACGCCACAACGACCCTCGGTGCGTTGGGATAAGGAGGCTTCGCCACTGCATATCTTCCATCCTCATTCTGCGACAATGTGCGAGTCGTCGTTGTGTTACATGCAGACCCGATTCGCCATGGGAGAATGGCCAATTGACGAAATAAATACGTTTGCGTTGCAAGGAGTGAACTGTTACCGTCAGGCTTTGCTGTCATTGATATGTTCTCAAGACGAAAGACTTGCGTCGACAGTCGTGATGCTCTTAGTAGCTATTGTAAACAGTAAGGCTGTCGATCCTTCATTATTACGAGAGTTAGATTTATTGCCGATTCGATATCGAACTGGAAATGCCATATTTTGCCAAGAAAATCTAGCTGACCACGGTGAAAGCGAAGAGAACTGGCAAGGTGACGATCAAGGACAGTCAGATCCATCGGCTGCGTTAGCTACTGCGTCTCTATCGTCTTCGTGTGATTCAGCTGACTTTCAAGCAATCGAGGAAGAAGGTCTCAATACAAATGTCGCGAATTCATCTGGACCCGACTGCACATTAAGCTGCTCGGAGGCGTACCCTTCTTGGCTCATTGAGCTCATTATAAAGCTTTTAGCACGGAATCAAAATATGCGCTTGTTTAGCGTGCAATTATGTATTCGTTTGCTAATTGATGTCAATTTCGACACGCGTCGATCATTCCATGCTGGTCTTAGTGAAGCTCATACGCTGGCACTCCGGAACATTCACTCGAGCAGCGCCCACTGTGTTATGGAGAGCATGCGTGGTGGAATGGCGGAAGTGGATCTATTTATCTATGTGGTGGAAAATGAGGTAGCCAAATTTCAACGAAATGTGTTTCCTATGGAATTGCAGCTTGATTCGGCAACGCCATTTGAGTGTCTGATTCCACTTGAGAAAAATGAGCTCTCACCATTTCCGGCATGGACGTGTTCGCAGGACACATTGGCATTACGCCTCCCATCGAATGAATTTGAGACATGCCAAAAAAACATGCGCGTGTTTTTATCCTTGCGGAAGCTGCGCAAACTTGTGGATAAATCCTATTTTGAGGACGGATTAGAGCAACTTGTGATATACCGTCATCCTCGCACGGGTGTGCTAGCGAGTGCTGCATCTGGCAATGGTACGTGCACCGCGCCATTGGACGGCATGGTCAGTTTAAAGTGCATGTTTCGTGAGCAGCGCTTTCTGCTGATGCCTACAAAACTAATTATGGTGATGAATCCAGAGGCTTTCGTCCTCATTGAGAAGATTCCTGATCAAAACGATGACAGCAGTTCATACCACGGAGAAGGACAAGGTATTGTTAAGGTGTTTGCTTCAATCCATCGCACATATTGTACCGTGGATTTACGAGACGATCGGGTGTTGAAAGTGACTGTGCGCTCTATTACACCAGTGCGTGGTTGTCGCACTGGTCGAAAAAATTGTCATGTGGCCCAAAAGTTGGGAATGTTGAAAGAATGGAGCGTGACGCTGATGTTCCCAACCGCTGAGGATTGTGCGCAAGCACAGACACATATTAATGTCAGTGGAACTGAAGTGCGTGCATTTAAGCTGCAACAAATTGAAACGAGTCTGACGGTCCATTTGCAAGTTTCTCAAAGTAGCAATGGAATGTGGTACGGACCATTTTTTGCGAGCACTGAGGCGAATAGTGAGGAAGATGAAGCTTTAAACACTAATAAATTATACAGCGAAGTAGACGAAGATGAGGACAAAGTCGAAGATAAAGACGAAAACGAAGGCGAAGATGAAGACCAAGACGAAGTCGAAGTTGAAGACGAAAATGGAGGCGAAGACGAAGACGAAAAAAAAAAAATCGAAGACGAAGACGGAGAGGAAGAGAAATGACGGGGTGATCTTCTCATTCACAGTAAAGATATTTTTACTTGGAGCGCAGGACACGGCACACGGTTTTATCAGCATGTTAGGCAAAGTCGACTGCTAAAGCATGGAATGCGGAGCCTTGGAAATCTTGAAGCTTCATTCAAATGAGATTCAAGACGTTGGAAGTCTTTGCAAGAAGAAAGCGCGAACCTCAGCTGGTTAAATTTTAGGTCACCCTTGAAATTTGATGTGGATTCTGTTAGAAATGCACAAAAAGGCAATCATTACGAGGCATTTGAATAACTGTTGCCGTTTCAAAATTAAGTATTTTGCATAGTAGTGTGATTCATTGCACGAGCGCCCGCACAATATTTGGTTCAAAATCGCTCTACAGACTTTTATTGGCGCTATAGTGTACGATTACAGCAACGCGTACCTCCGATTCGAGTTGTTACAGGGCAAAAATTTGTTGCTGAATAGTTTCCGTCCACACTGAAGGTTTTATGGAGCCAGTTTAAGCGCATGTTTACTGAGAAAGGGAATGACAGAAAGTGAAGGATAACACTGATTTGAAGCTCAAACATCTTTGGGTCGATATTCTAACGCCGTAATTTCGGAAACGCTCGTTCTGCTTTCGAGCCAAAAGCCGAATCTGACCTAGTGTTGAAAATTCGCCGCGTGCATTATATCATATTTCGGAACTTTGAATTGAAAAACTGAGGAAATGTAGGTGGGCGCTGCGTTCCAGTGAGCGAAGATTTGCGGATCAATTAATGTGATTCAGAGTTAAGAATATCGCGACGTTTAAGATGATTTATTTGGCGTGCAGGGGGTCGAACAATGACGCTTTAATTGTCGCAAACGTGCTGACATTGCATAATGATTGATTAGTGGCCGTAGTAGTAGTAGCCGTCTTATGGGGTAAATTGGCAAGTTGTAATGTGAAAAGATAAGGTTATTTTCGCGAGGCGGGCTTCCCACGGACGCTGCAATGGGGTATTAAATTGTAATTAGCGAGGGTGTCAGACGACCAAGTTATTGTCGAGTGGTGATAAACTGGCGTCGATTAAGTGCTAACGCAATAAACCAGCGCGCACAAACTCGCTGAAGGCGTGGATTGTTAATACCTTGGAGCTCACAAAAAGAAACTAGCGATTTAAACTGTTTCAGTAATAGCATGATGTCTCTTTCGATGCTTAGAGGCTAGATCAAGTCATAACATACTTTGAATAAAATAGTCGAACGAAAGATTATAAGAATCTGGCAACTAGTTTGCCGGCATTTTAAAGAGTTGGTATTGAACATGGCAAAGCGCCTTGACGCACCAAGGAAGTGCTGAGTATTTAAGTAATTTATAAACTATAATTCTAAAAAAATTAAGCTAAAGGCGTTTGCTAAAGTTGGTCATTGCCTCTGGATGGCAATTTTTGGATGCATGATGAGCAATTGCTACTTTGGGTCAAACTTGTTCTTCGTCAATTGTCACAACACGTGATAAAGCGCTTTTTTCAACACTTGATCATTGTATTTAGGACTGAACATATCCTTGCTATATAACGTCAGGGAACACATGTGCGGTACCAAAGTTTCGTACAACCGCTCGGGGTTCTGCAAAAAGCATGGCCGAGCCAATACAAATTGATCCCAGTCAAGAGCGCTACCACCGCCAGAAAGCTCCACAGCCACTGCTGCTATCTATCGCTGCCTTTTCTTCAGCCACTTGACGGTCCACGATAGATTGCGCATGTGATTATGGTAGCTCAATTTGTGCAACGCGAAATTTTTCTCCGGATCCATAAATTAATCTTCGAGACTTTTGCAAAGTCTATGAGATCTTCGCCTTCGGCATCCTCCAAGCTATTGAACTTATCGTCTACAGTAGCTTTCGTTGGCGCCCATACAGGCGATTCACCCTTTCAATTATATTCTAAGCTTCAGCAGCGTTTAAAACACCCTCGGCTACAATTATGATTACTGCATACTACCTTGCGCATCTTTGTCTTTTTAAAAAAATAATTCTTGTCATCGTTGAGCGAGATTTCTTCCTCTAATTTTCTTGTAGCCGGACACGCTCCTTCTGCAGGTCGAAAAATCCGCTTTTTTGCTATGACATCGCTGTTTTTATTGTCTCGATAGATGGCACGCTGACGTGCAACTAGAAAGACAAGCATGTGATACAAACATTTTGAGCCTTCTCACTTAGGTTACATTTAGGCCCAAAGACTTACCAGAAATGCTCTAGAGGAAAGCTTCTTTGCTTTTGTCAATCTCATTCTTGCTCGACTTATTCCATTCTTCCAATTACTATACAGGTAATCACACAAAATCAAATCCTTATCAATTCAGTCGTAACTTTTCGGCTGAGACCCCATTAATCGGTCAATTGCAAAGCATAACACATTCTGAAAGTCAGTAGTAATAGTCACCGGTTAAGCTTCTATTGTGTCGGCCTTGAGGACTAGAATTCGTTGAATGAATCCCACAAAGCTCTTAATACACTATACTTGACATTGCCAAAATTTAAGTCATAATTCGATGCAATGCATCTTAAAAAAGCAATTGCATAACCCCTCAAACATTCTGAGCTTGACGCAGTTCCGGCACATAACAAATTAAAGACACCATGATAAATTGATTCATTCTTGCTTCTATGACGTTCGGCGAGGGCGAGTTTTGGCTTTCAGTATACGCCGGCCTCTTGCGTGCTGAGGAGCGGCACCCATGTTAAATCCGCCGTCAGCAGGAGGGGCGCCAAATGCCCCAGCACTGGGAAGAGCGCCAAATGCCCCAGCAGTAGGAGCAGCTCCAAACGCGGGACCAGGGGTGAATGCTGAGGCAGGGACAGCACCAAAAGCAGAAGTTGGACTAGGCGTGCGGAACCCAGAGCCAGCGGGACCGCTACCAAATCCGCAAGGTGCCGGAGCACCAAATGGCGGGGCACCGAATGTGGTCGTTGGAGGCGGCAGAATATTACTAAAGGTAGAAGGGGTCTGAGTGCCAAAAGCGGGCGCAGGGCTGGAAGATCGAAATCCGTTATGTGCAGCGTTAAGCCCACCGCTTGGTGCACTGGAGCCAAAGCCACTGGACGCCGCAGGTGCCCCTCCAAAACCACTAGGGGCTGATGCACCAAACGAAAACGCAGGTTGGCCAGCTGGACGTGCACCGGGAGCCGCTATTTGACTACTCGCACCGATAGAGAATGCAGATGCAGCCGGTGTTAATGACGCAAACGCAGCCGCAGCCGCAGGGACAGCTATGGTTGAGCTACCGAATCCACCAGAGCTTGAGCCAGAGCCAAAAGCACTTGACGATCCAAACGCCGTCGACGTGGAACCGAAGCTTGATGTATTTGAGAGCTGCTTTCCAAAGGCCGATCCGGAAGTTGAGGCTAAGCCAAAAGTGGTGTCGGCAGGCGACGAAGAGTTGAATGTGAACGCAGGTGCCGATGACTTCGAGAGGGTACAGGATGCATTAGATAGTTGCACCGAGGATTTATTTTCGAATGCAGAGGTAGAAGGCGCAGCTGGAGAAGCATTGAATGCAGGTGCACAGCCAGTGGAAGTTGCTGTGGAGCTTTGCCCAAAACTAAAATTTGCAGAGGAACCAGGAACATGGGCAGAAGCAGAGTTCGCAGGAAAAGAATTGAAAGAATTCGCAGGAGCTTTGGTCACGACTTGTCCGCTTGATTTCGGTGCCGGGGTCGCAGACGACGATCCAAACGTAAATTCAGGCATCAGGGGCACAGTATTGTTCAAATTCACTTTCGCCGCCTTCTCGGTGGATGTGTCTCCACCAACGCTGAATAATGACGTTGTAGACTCATTCATTTTGTCGTTATTTGTGGAGCCAGCTTTACCTCCAAATGAAAATGACGGAGCCGATAAAATCGAGACAGTCGTATTCTTAACAGGTACCTGAGGTGGCTTCAATGCCGACTTAGCCGCGAAGGCCTGGATCGATGATTCGGAACTCAAGTCGTCGGCGGCAGCAAACGGAGCTAGCCGCTTTTTTGGGCGTTCTAAATTCGCCGAACTTTCTTGGAAAGGACCAGGAGCGGCACCGAAGTTGAAGCCGGCTCCATTGCTCGGCTTCGGTTCAAATTTAAAAGCGGAAACATTACTTGGCTTTGGTGCTTCAAATTTAGAAGTGGAAACATCACTAGGCTTTGGTGCTTCAAATTTAGAGGCGGAAACATTACTCGGCTTTAATGCTGTTGTTGGTGTTGCAGAAACGCCACAGGTGAACGGCGATGCAGCATGTTTTTCAGGCTCTTCCGTTTCGAAAGCTTTGCGCTTGGCTTTGTTCGATTTGTCGTTTATACTAGCGCTGGAAGCGTCAACTGTCGATTCGTTACTGACAGCTGTCAGAGTTGGAGCAGAAGACGCCAAAGGAACGCCAAACGAGAAAGAAGGAGCGAAAACAGTCTTCATTGTGGCTGAAGAAGGCTCCAAAGCTGTCTCGTCAACCATATTTGCAGGCTTTGAAAATTCAAACGAAATGGAAGGAGAAGGTCTCGAGACATTCGCACTCGAAGAAGTTGAAACACTTGACGTTTCTAAGACAGCGATGGGAGCGATGGGAGCAGTAAAGCTAAAACCACCATTCGTACTTTTCGTGCTTTCCAAAGCAGGCTTCTCTGCAGTCTTTGCAATATCAGCTGCAGATACACCAAAGCTGAATCCAGAGAACGGTGCACTTCCAGCCGACTTGTCAGCTATTTTCTTATCCACAGTCGGTATACCAAAGCTAAAGCCACTCGCTGTGATTGCGCCGCCAGTTGGTTTCTCTACAACTTTCGGAGCATCCTTTGAAGACCCGAAGCTGAAGTCGCTAGACGAAACCGAATGAGAAGCATTAGGCGGCGTCAGGCCAGCCTTAACTCTAGCACTAGCGCTAGGTTTAACTGTCTCGCAACAAGGGCACTTATCATTTGTGCCTTCATTTAATACACTACATCCAGGACACTTCCATTGTCCAGGCTTCAGTTGCATAAATTTTGCCAGAGGATTTACAGAGCCACAGTTATTGACAGCTAAAACACGTCCAGTCGTTCCAGCTTCCACAAGTGCGACAGGCTTATCCACAACAGACTTCATTGCGGATTCTTTCGCCTTGACAGGCTGGGAAACCCATTCAGTTGATTGTAATTTAGGCGACGAGGGTACAAAACTAAAAGCAGCAGCAGCACCGGTATTGGCTTTGATTTTATAACTCAACACCTTCGCTGGTGGCTCACGGAGAGCTAACGGCGGAGAAAACACGAACCTCAAGCGAATATCCTCCCCATCTACGTCATTGTGCGTATCTTCTTTGGTACAACGCGGTAAGGTAAACTGAAATTTGCCCGTCTTCTCAAACTTCGGCACAGATGCTTCCACAGTAAGTGCAGGGGTCATGGACACTGTCTGAGGGGAGACAAGCGGAGTGACAGAATCCTGGAAGCTCCCGACCCTTTTTGCAGGCGTCTCGAATTTATCAACCTTATTAGTAGCCTGAGGGAACGTTATGCGAGGAATGGTGCTAGTCGGAGGCACAGCGTCGTCACTGTGCAACTCCTCGCCATTTGTCAAGCATTCTTTTCCATTGTCAAACAGCGAAAGATGATACTTCGCCCACGACATGGACGTCGAGTGCGTAGGTTTCTGCGCCTCGCGCTCCAATGGAGTCTGTACCTTGTTTAACGTCAACAGAATTTTTTCAGCAACTGCTGCAGAATACGCATTGCGCGCAGCTGCATCACGCTTCGCACCCGTTAATAATCGCGATGGGCGAGGTTTTCGCATCAGACGCTGTTCGCGCGTTAGCTGGCCCCGCAGCGCCGAGCTGGGAAATAAAATAGGTCCATTTTCCTGATTTCGATGGCGTTTGCCAAAGATAGCTTCATTTTGCAATGTTCCGTCCGAGCTCTGGTTCTCGTCATGTACAACCATGGCGCCGTGGTTCGAGTACGAGCCAGGGACGTACCCCGGGAACGAGGTGGGACCAGGAAATCCCCGTGTAAATGGGTGCTCCAGCCCGTTGGCCAGTGCTGCTTGGGTCATGGCAAGTTGCGTCTGAGGCGTCGTTTCTACCATGTCGTGCAATTGTTTCTGCAGCTGTTCAAACTCTTCAAGAGTGATGGTCTTTTTCTGATTTATTATCGTGAGTGCGGAATCGTGAGGGGAAGGGGACGTAGATTTCCGTCGGCGTTGCGAAGTTGAAATGCGCAACAATTTCGACTGATGCGAAGGCCCAGGAAGAAATACACGCTTTTCGCCGCGTTTGCGCGATTGACGCGTAAAACCGGGACTGCGTTCTCGACTGTCCGATCTACTGTCGCGAGAGGGTGAGCGCGAGTTTAATGGCTTTTGTTTGCTGTCTGATCTACGAGGCGTCGATAGCTGATTCTTTGGTGAAACGAAGCACGAGGCTGTGCGAGTCACCGAATGTTCCGGAACGTCGAGCAACTCTTTGTCATCTTGCATCAAATCCTTCTGCTTTTCTAGTTGCGGCTCATGAGAACGCTGGGTCTGAATTTCAGCTTCTTTAGGAGCAACCACTTCTAATTCGGAAATTTCGTGGACCGCCTCGTCCTCGTCCATATCTTCCTGAGTTGTCTGGACATCGACATTCTCATCCATGGCTGGCTGTAAATTTATTTCTTCTTCTTCTTCTTCTTCTGTCACCATCTTGCTAACAATGGGAATATAGCTGGCCAATCGAGCAAAAAAGCCACTCCCACGTCGGCCATGAGAAGCTGGCGCTGTCTCTCGATAAAAGAACTCAACATCCTCATCCGGCTTTGCATGCTTCACATAAGGTGCGGTAGACTCTTGGCGGAGGTGGCGCGCTTTTACACGGCGCACGTTACATTCATGCGGCGTCGTTGACGACGAGCTGTCTGTCAGCATCTCGACAGGCACGATGGAGGGGAGGAGACCTTTGTGCGCTCGTTTCTTTTGCCGAGTCTGTTTAAGTATGGCCTTTCGTTTTTTTCATAATTTAAGAAGCGAGGTGTTTTACAGTCTTGTTTGAGGTTTTTCTTGAAACCTGACGATTTCCCGCCCGAATTTGCAATCAAGTAAGATACCTAAGACACAGCAAATTGTTAGTCTTTGCATTTTTGACGATCGCAAGGATATGTGTTATAATATCACATTTTTATCAAAACCCAGTAGCCATAATGTTATACTTTACGCACTCGGCTCGACACTTTGAATGCCGGTTTGACAACGTGCAAATTCAATTCATGATGCTAAATGATTGCATTCGCGTCGTGAGGTGCTCGCACCATGTAACAGGGCACCCTTCACTAGTGATCAGTACTAAGTTATTCACACTGATTACAGTGAAGGTTAGGTGCCTCGAAACTTCACGTACACAAAAGTACAGAGGAAGGTTTCTTATGAAGCTACGGGTCTTTAGCTTAAAGGTCTACACTAAGGCTTTAGAATAGAGAAAAGTAAAACTGTATTAATATATTTAGTTTCCTACGTGACGACCTTCTATCTAATACTGAACTTATCATATTAATAACTAACTAAGTATGGCTGTAACGGGGTGTATCATTACATGAAATTAACACTTAGAGGTTGTTAATTAATACATTATCTAAAAGGTAGATAATATTTGGAGGATATTACTTTATATAGTAATCTTCAGAATTCTTATCCGGCCATTACATCTATTTATTCCGCAGACTAATCAGCTGTAGGAGTAATCAAAGAGAGTTACAAGATAAGATAGAGATAAGAATTCAATTACATGTTTAGTATTAGATTATAATTAAGTTAGCATTTACAAAAATAGAACAAGAGACACTTAATTATATTTAATACAGTTTTCATTTTACCCTCTTAAGTCTACTTGTCTTAAGAGAAGTCTTCCT
>NW_027152031.1:1401294-1426127 GCF_004359215.1 Bremia lactucae | reverse complement strand
TGTCTTCACTCCCCTGAGTGGTACCCACTGAAGCAGGGGTACCACAAAAACTTTTCTTACGATGGCTTACGCCATCGTCGTCACCTTGCACAGAGACACGTGCAGGTGACCGTATGGGAGAGGGGAAGGGCTCGCATCTCTATTGAGATGCGTGACGCGATTGACGTTTTGCAACCGATTTACAAGCGCCAGGGGCGCGTGTTTCTCGATGGCCTTCTGAACCATCGGGTGGGTCTCGTCATACTGACGGACGAGGCCCTCAACGTCAGCAATCAGCTGGAAACGAGGCTCCCAGCTGTCATGTGAAGGTGGATAGCCACGCCAGCGAACAAGATAACTCGTTCGCTGCCCCTTCACATCACGGTGGTTCTGGATACGTTCCACAAGGAAACGTTGACCACCGTGGGAATCCACCAATGGTTGTGGTGGAGGAGGGAAAATTAGATCCGAACCGTATGTCGGATCTAATGTCGAGGATCGACAAAATCGATCACTACCTCCATGTTTTGGAGGAGGGATTTGAACACGATCGCGGCAAGCGTCGCTCGTTGGAGCAGACGGTGCAGTCTCACCACATCGAGCGTTTGGAAGACCGTTCGAAGAGTGCGTGGGGTGATCCCTGTCCCTGTTGTGTAGACAACTCGAAGAGGGTAAAAGGGGATGTCTACTCCCTTTCTTCGCCCTTCCTCATCGTCGGATCCAAATAGACTGTTTACACGTCTATCAGAATGAGCCCTCTCATTCGAAGGCTCATAGTCAGCCGCCTGACGGATATCAGGCGACTGTTCCATTCTCCCCGAGTCGGCCACTTCATCCGACTCGCACTCGTAGTCGACCTCCAAAGAGGGGTCGTAATCACGTGGTGATTCACCACGTGCACTCGCAACATCTAGTGTTGTGCGAGTGGAAGACACTACGGCAGACGTTCCGTCTGCCGCAAGAGATAATAGTGCGTCACCCGCGGCTGCACGAACCGCAGCCGAAGGCGCAACACAATCGTCACCCCGCATGATTTGATCCTTCATGCGATGGAATTGAAAATGATGGATCTGACCAATCAACATCGTTTTAAAAATTAAGTGTTCACATAGCGACCACTCATTATCCAATGACATTCAGAGTGATTGTCGTTTAAGGGAGGGGTGATGTAACGAAGTGTATCGTTACATGAAATTAACACTTAGAGGTTGTTAATTAATACATTATCTAAAAGGTAGATAATATTTGGAGGATATTACTTTATATAGTAATATTCAGAATTCTTATCCGGCCATTACATCTATTTATTCCGCAGACTAATCAGCTGTAGGAGTAATCAACGAGAGTTACAAGATAAGATAGAGATAAGAATTCAATTACATGTTTAGTATTAGATTATAATTAAGTTAGCATTTACAAAAATAGAACAAGAGACACTTAATTATATTTAATACAGTTTTCATTTTACCCTCTTAAGTCTACTTGTCTTAAGAGAAGTCTTCCTTTGCACGTACAGTGTACGTCACCTAACGTAAGGCACCACTCACAACTGAAGCAGTGTGAAGTGGACTTGTACTGAAGCAGTACAAGTCGTAGTGCCCCTTTACAATGGCGCCTCCTTGCGTACGTCGCACATCGTCTCTTATTACGATTGGCGGGGTTGATTTAGACTTAAACCAACCAATCAATAGAGCTAATGTCTTTTTGCATCAATATTACCGAATTTGAGAACATTGGAACTATTCAAGTCAAATTAATAAGGGAGGCGCTAGTGAGCGCGCACTGTACGTCTCTTCGATCTGTCGAAATGGTACTATAATATACTCTTTAAGGTAATCGTCTTCAAATTTATCCCAAACTCTGCATTGAGCGACATAGAATCAATCAAAGAGCGCGTATTTACCCCCTTCGATGATGCTGGCGCAGGTGTAGACGCTTGTATGAAGGACGAGGGCTTTGTTTTGTCCAATAAATTAAAGCGACGTGTAGGGAATATGAAAGACGGTGACATGAAATCTGTTGTTCTGTAGAAGCTGCTGAAGGTGTCGGCAGGTGGGTCACAATAGTGGAAGCTGCCAACAACCTCCTGATACAGCATCCCAATCGGTGCTGGTACCAGAATATTCGACAGCACCTCAGCCGCTATCAATTAGGATGTTGTCATCCAATCTGGACGTCTTGATCGGTAGCTCGGTAGCATTGACGCTGAAAAATCGAAGTTAGGTAAGGTATGGAAAAACGTAGCCGAAAAATATGTAAATGAATGGGAAATGCGGTGGTGATATCTAGGAATCTACAAACGTCTGTTCTCTGTTTATACACCACTTCACCTCGCTGTACAGCTGTATTTGGCGGAAGGTCTCAGGCCTTGAGTGGTTGAAATTCGTAAATGATGTTTGTCTGAGCCTACCATGACCGGTTTTTGGAATTTCCGGTCACTTTACTTACTGTAAATTTTCGCCGATGAAAACCGCAGTATATTATAGTACCATTTTGACCAAACAAAGAGACGTACAGGGTTCTATAAGCTAGGTTGCGCGCTCAATAGCGAAAAGTGAGCGCTTACTCGCGCCTCCCATTAATAAAGATGATAATCTTGTATTTATTTATTTTCTCTCATAGATAATAACATTTATTATTCCTCTTATAGAAAATAATACTTATGTAACGGACTCCCCAGAACATCACCTTCCCTAAACCAACAGTCACTATAGTGACTGATATATGATGACATGAAATACTATTATGTCTTTCCCTGTAATTCTGCATAATTGGTTTTAATCAAATACCGATTTTACTTTCATTAATTGATTTTGACCAAAATCAACATGGCGACTAATAAGTCTGTTCGCGTGAGCCGTGAGGCCGCAACGCTGGTAGCTGCACGGATCAATGCAGCTGTTGGTAAGCAAATGTTTCAGCAGACGCTAATGCGTCTCCTGCGGGGAATTTGTCCCATTGGAGGTGACTGGAACATGTCATCTGACGATGACATTGCAGTGACGGTGACAAGTTACCTGCTACGCCAATTGTAGGTAACTGAACCAAGTCGTCGGCATCGCCCAACTCAGTGGCTTCTGTAAAGGCCGCCGGATCACCCGAGCTGAGTCCATTAAACGCTGGGTTCGAACGTGTCATGATGACGAGATTGTTCGACTCGTCGCACCTCTTTGATGGGGAGTCATCTGATGATGACTCCGAGGGCGATGACCACTCTGTGGACGTTAGTATGCGTCACCAGGAACTCAGTGGTCGCAAAGGGAAGAGTGCTGGTGGTGGTGCTAGTTTGCATCACTAGGAAAGAGTGATTCTAGGGGGCCAATGTAAACGATAACATAAGCCAACAGGAGAGGGACCGCAATACGTTGCAGTTCGCTCCTAAAAAGAGGCCTTGGTTGCCCTATAAGGATAACCTAATTCGTGGTCTGGTATGACCAACGATCAATATCACATTCCGCTATTCGACTCATCCAGATTTCACAAGCCTGGTGAGGATGAGCCGGGATTCTTCATCGATGCCTTTCCCGGCATCGGTGGTACTCTTCTAAACGGGCAAAAGATGTCAAGCCATTGTTCCAAGCTTGGACAGCCAAACGGACCGTTGTCGGTGCACGCTATAAGTTGCACGATTTGTCTGGAGAGGCAGGGATTACTTGCCTGTCATGGGGTCTCATGTCCATGCTGTTTTAGGGGTGCAGGTCATGCCCCTAAGGAAGCATATTCCCTCAAAAATCCTCATTGGAGGACTCTTTTACGAGATGCGTCAAGGGATTGAGTACCTCCAATCCCTTTACGAGCGCGGGAAGCCCTCGTTCTCCGATGGACCTTCTGTCGAGGAGGATGGGTCTCGTCGTGCTGCAAGACGAGACCCGGAACGTCCAACATCAGTTGGGAACGAGGCTCCCAACAATCATGCGAGGGTGGATACCCTCGCGAACAAACGAGATAACTCGTTCGAACCACCTTTACCTCACGGTGGTTCGAAAATCTTTCAACAAGAAAACGCTTCTCACCACTCATCCGTCAATGGATGTGGAGGGAGAGGCAAGTTCGGGTTCGCCTCGTTTGACGAACCCGAATCAAAATCGTTATTTGGACCGCACCCTTTATTATTAAGGGGGGACATTGATCCCGAGCAATCCCGTCGCCGCGAGTAAGCGGTGACGGTTGATAATGTTTCTCGAGACCAGTTAAGAAATTGTGCGCAAACGAACGGACACATCAGTCCCTTCATAACGAGCGGTGACAGCTCGTCAGAAAATCTCTTTCTTGGAGGAAAGATTGTATCGTCTGGTTCAAGAGAATCAGACTCTGTTCCGAGACAATAAGGCTTTGGCTCGGAACGATCAGGCTTTGACGGATGCCCTAGACCGTTCCGGTGTAATCCGAATCGGAGAGCCTCGCACAGATGGTAAAGGCGGAGACGCCTAACATAAAACGCAGGATGCGTACGCATACTACGAGGAAGATTGATCATGTACGCATTGCCTTGGCGATGTAGTACACGAATCGGGCCGATATACCTGGGCAGTGATTATTACTGCCTACATTCGTCACTACGTGTTTTGGTAGATTCACCGTAGACAGTAGAGCTAGATCATTACTATTAAATGAAAGTATGTTTGCTCGTCCATTTTTGTCAGAGTAACGTTTCTGCCGGTCCACCGCATCAGCGATGGAATCCTGTACGAAACGGACCAATTGCTTCTTTAACCAACAGGAAATCACCTGCTCACTCGATTTTATTTTTGTTTTCAGTGCGACCGGCTCGCGCTGCGGAGATTTCAATCTCTTCATTATTGAGAGTATTATCGTTCTCATTAATAATATTATTTTCGATGCTGAGTCTTTCAGCATCGTTGTCTTAGTCAGTAGTAGCTTTATTGTTATTACTGAGTTTGTCCACTTTAATGTTAATATAATCAACTTTGGTACCCTTCGCATTGACCTTAGTGCTAATGCGTGATGAGCAAGAGCTAAAAGGTTCTTTGCTCGAGCGAGTCCCTCCCCCCATGAATAAGATTCACTCCGAAACAAGGTGTGTGTGCTTTGTAGAAACATGCACTGAAATGTTGATGACAAATTTCACAATCGGCAAGAACTCGCTTCAACACGTAAAAGAGTGAACGTTTCCGCGAAAATATCTCTTCGAGGATACGATTTGCACGTTTGTTTTGGGATGATAAGAAGTTGACATTTCCAACTGTGTTCCAAGTAATTTAGATAGAGATTGCCAAAACTCCACCGTGAATTTGAAGTCTCTAACTAAAACCGGTTCACGGGAAACCCATGAAGTGGAATTTTCGTGTCGACAAAGACACGAGCACAGCCTTTGGCTGTGATCGACTCCGGTACTGCAGCAAGATGTAGCGATTTGCTGATACGATCATCAAAAACAAGAATACTGTTGTTCTTGTGTTCGTCGTCGGGAAACCCTAGCACAGCGAGGAAGCGATTAGACCGTCTTCTCTTGCGAGCAGTGAGGTAGTTGTGGTGGGCGCCTTAGCGACCTCACCCAACACACTAAGTACTCTGGTAAAGTGTTGTCACGGGAGCGGTTATCCGTCTCCTCGTGTGTACCAAGTAGGAAGTAGTTTTCAGACTGATTTATATTTAATCGCATTAAATATAAATACTTGTTTTTACCAATCAAAGATGTCATCTCTGCAGATAACATTAATATGTATTGCGAGCGTATCTTTCTAGATACCTCGCGTAACGGATGACGCTCGGCGTCATCCCTCCTAATGTGAATGCACCCATGTGCATCAGATACACAAGGGTTGGTCACAAATGTAAACCATACCCGAGTGGTGCGTCTGATTACTTTATCAAAGTAATTGACCATCCCCTTAAGTACACCAAGTGTACTTAACGGGGACTGTGTAACGTTAAGGCAGCTTTAGCCCGTTACAATTAAGGGGGGTATCGTGGACGTGAGAAGACTTATCTCACGACAAGTCGCGACTTCTACTGGCCACGCGTGTGTGTCTAAGTAGAGCGTGGCCGCATTAAGACGTGCCCGCCTACACTTGGTAGCACTTGAAATCCTTTCCACGACCCGCATCTCTGCTAGTGTACGTAAGGATGAGCCTCAACATCGATTTAGCTCATTTCCCCCACCTCTCAAAATATCATCGGGACGTGGCAGGGCACTTGGCGCAGCGACTTGGTGAACAAGCCCTGGCCAGGCTCTTGGGCAGTCTGCCTGAGCAACATGTTGCTCAGTTGGAGCAGTTTGAGGCATTCTGCTCGGACAGCGGAGGGCCGCGTCCTAGGCACAGAGCCATGCTGCGGCGGAGTCTGTCACTAAGACTCAGGATGAGCTGAGGCATGAGCAGGCTTGGAGCGAGGCTCTCAACAGGACTGTTGAGATGCTCTCTGCCCGGCCGCATCAGCCGAGGCCCATTCGGATGGATCCGCCCAAGTTCGATGGGCACACGATTGTCCACTGGCTTTTAGCCGTGGAGCAATGCGGTGTCGCCCAGCTCATCGAGGACGACAGCCGGATGGTGTCGTATGCAATGTCGCATCTGCGTGGTAAGACTCAGAGTGGGCTTACTCGGCGCTTATGGCGGACAGAAAGGCGTTCCCTACATGAGCGATCTTTAAGGAAAAGATTCGCGCCATATACCAGCTGCCGAATAACGAAGTGTTGCTTCAGGCGCGCTTCTTTGGAGCGCGACAGGCGAAGCGATCTCCGCAAGTGTATGTGCAAGAGATGCGCTCGCTGTCGACGTCCATTACCGTAGGTCCGATTCCGGAGCACATTAAGGTGCCCACGTTTATGAACGGACTACGGCGTGGCCCATCGCGACAGGCCCTTTTTAGAAAGGCGCCGTCGACGATGGAAGAGGCAATCCAAACTGCCTTGGTTGAGGAGCAATCCCACAACAGTGCCTCGGCGACAGCTTGGTATAAGCCGTCGGCCGAGAGGACTGATGCCACTCCCATGGAGTTGAGCAATGCAGACGTTGTCTGTTTTTAAAATGCGGCAAGCGCGGCCATTGATCGCTTGCTGACATGACAGATATCCTGCTGGGGAAAACGCCCACCGAGAGGACCCCCTAACCGAAGGGTGATGGCAAGAACCAGCGTGCAAGACGCATGAATTCTGCATCGACCACTGAGTGTTCGGGGAATGCAGGAGCGCAGTAGGGGCAGGATGCTCTACCCACGCGGACTCTGAAGCTACCCCTAAGTTCCGAGTTGTCGAACAAATGAGTAGCACAGTATGTAGACGGGCACGTTGTAATGCGGCCACGCTCTACTTAGACACACACCCTGACACAGCGAGGAAGCGGTTAAACCTGCTTCTCTTGCGTGCAGTGAGATATTTGTGGTGGGCGCGTGAGCGTCCTCACCCAACACACTAAGTACTCTGGTTAAGTGTCGTCACGGGAGCTGTAATCCGTCTCCTCGTGCGCACTAACCAAGTAGGAAGTAGTTTTCAGACTGATTTATATTTAATAGAATTAAATATAAATACCTGTTTTTACCAATCAAAATGTCATCTCTATAGATAACACTTAATATGTATTGCGAGCATATATTTCCAAATATCTCGCGTAACAGGTGACGCTAGCCGTCATCCCTCCTAATGTAAAAGCACCCATGTGCATCACATACACAAGAGTTGGTCACAAATGTGCACCACACCCGAGCGCTGGGTCTAATTACTATTATATAATAGTAATTGACCATCCCGTTAAGTACACCAAGTGTACTTAACGGGGACTGTGTAATATTTGGGGAACTTTAGCCCGTTACACCATCCCCCCTTTTAAGAACGAATTTACGTTTTTAAATTCGTCAAAGAGGAGAGAGGAACTGCGAGCAGCTTTACGCGCCGCTAGTTCACTCAATCACTCTAGCGCACGTGTTTCCTACACGGCGCCAAAGATGCCACATAAAAGGGGCCACGTTGGTGGGTCGCCTGCGAAGACACCCACTCAACCTCACACTAAGCGCACGCGCCGCGTTAATTCGCCGGCCGCGTGAAATGCCTTAGTCGAAACGCCAACAGCTACTGCTGCTGTCGCGTTAACAGGGCTTAGGGATCCATCCCACTTTAACAGTGAGGATGACGCTTGTTCGACACCAAATTTTTACTTCCTGACGAATGGGATCGATATCAGAGCCAATGTTGGTTGATCCGTCGCTCATTGTCGACTACAATGAGTCGACACCGTTGCCGTCACCTCATAGTAGTGATGCGGACAACGAGCTCATGAGGAAGGATAATGGCGCATTATTGCCCATCCAAACTTCACTCATGGCTCACAACATGGAGACAGCAGCATTTACGAATGCTGTCTCGTCGTCTGCGCTGGAAAGCGCAGCGACAGGTAATGAGAGCGCTGCCCATAAAGGCGCAGCCGCTTCTCCGTTGGGTATAACCACAACGCCTTATGCTCAGACCATAATCCATAATGGTTCTGACATAGAGGATTCGCAGCCTAAAGTTCCGCCGACGACACGTGAACGTGCTCAGTCGATGTCACAAGCCAGTCGTTTTGAACGTGGCTATGTGACGGGTGGCATACCAAAGATGCCCCTTCCATCTAAATGGCCTCGTTTAAACGGGCCAAGAGCGTCGCTCCTAGAGCGCGCTCTTGTAGATGCACATAATTATTATGGCGTCTTAAATCATGGAGGGCTCAGGGAAAATCGCTTGGGCGTATTTTCCCGATCCCGGTCGTGTTGCGTTCAAACGAAACGCCCGACCAATGCGAGGCGGAATTCCTGCGCCGCAATCATCGCATTCCGATGCGATGAAACAGCGGTCGCAGCGAGTTAATTTAGCCCGCTTGCGTGTGAAAGAAATCATGGGCGGTACTGTACTCGCTGTTTCATCTGACAACGCTACTTCTGCTAGTCCATTTGAAACTAGCGAAGAGACCTCAGCTGGTGCTCCTTTGCATAGGCAGCCACCAAGCCGGGCACATCAATACGTAGGGTATCGATCGGTTCCCAAGAGTCAAAACTCTTCGGGGAACCTTTTTATTGGACGAGGATCTGATACCTTTACCTCACGGAGCGGTGGACAAGCAACCTTCCAACAAGGAAGCGTTGATTCTCAGTCGCATCCATCAGTGCAGGCGGCACCCGATAGGAGTGGCAACCTCGCCTAACTACACGCGGCTGCCTTATCTTCGTCCGTTCAGTCACAGGCGTTAGGCGCTGCTGAACGACGTATGCGGATCTCGAGGGTCATGTCTCGTGACTGACCTCGGATCTTCATGATGTCCGAGAGAAGGCTCGTCAGGGTTATGAACGCTTGAAGACTCGCTTAGACCTTTTTGAGAAGATCATGCTGAGGGATCCGCGTTACTCGCTTGATGACCTGCTCTCCGAGTCCTCTTTGTGGTGAGAGAAGTCGATCGGTCGAATTTTTTTCATATTCACCGTCCCCCTCACCCGAACGAAGCTCGACTTACAGTCGGCGTCACTATCGGTCTCCTTAGACGGATGCGGGTATGTGACCTCATTTGGGTCTACATACCTTTTCAGACGATTCATGTAAAATACGGGGTGCGTCTTCATATACGGGGGAAGGGTGAGCCTTTAATCAAGGTCTCCAACCTCTTCTACCATCGTAAAAGGCCCAATAAAACGCGGAAGCAACTTCGTAGCACCTCCAGGTAGTACATAATTTGCATTTTTAGGTAGGGTATCAGTACTTGATAGTACTTTTTCACCCACTCTAAAGCGTTCATTATTCTTGCGACCATTTCGGTCCGCATATTCTTTTTGCTTGTCCATAGCGCTTGCCATCGCGTCACGGACTTAACGTCTGATGGCTAATCGCTGATCCACAAAGCGTTGAGCCTCGCTCACGCTTTAAGCATCAAACTCGCCTATGATACCGCCGAGAGGTCGGTCATTAGGCGTAGTTTTATTGACCACTGCTAAACTGGCAGGGTCACTAGGGCAAGGTTTTGTCTTTGAGATGATACACTCATGGGTCATCGTCATATTGACGAAACTGTTTCCCTATTTCGCACCGAGCACAGTCTGGGGCCCTCCTCCACTTAGACTCGGGCTGCGCACAAACGAGACTGGCGTCCGAGGATAGTGCAGTCCGTTAATATAAAAGGTGTCTCACCCGTACTGGCGTGGACACTGTTATTTATAGCGAACTCCACAAAGGGCAATTGCTTGCTCCGCTCTTTGGGAGTTGCTATAGTGCATAAGATAACCACCACGACCCGATTGGCACGTTCTGTTTGGCCATCGGTCTGGGGATGATCTGCGGTCGACATGTGGAGCTTGCTACGTAGCAGCTGAAACACATGTCGCCAAAAACCAGACGTAAAACGTGGACCCGATCCGATACTATGGACTCGAGCAATCCGTGAAGTCGGTAAACATGATCCAGGAACAAGAGAGCTGCCTCCTTGCCTGTGATCAATGTTTTACATGGTGCCAAATGCACCATATTGCTCAGTCTGTCTACAAAGACGACAAGCCCTGTCCGACCCTAGTGATGGGGCATCATGCCAAACATGAAGTCCAGGCTTACAAACTTCCAAAACAGTTGGTTGGAATCAATAGCAGCTTCAGCGGTACCCTGATCAATGATGCAGGCTTAATGCGCTTACACTGTTCGCAAGAGCGAATATAGTTGGCCATCCATCTATATAGGTGTGGCCACCAAAATTCCTCTGATACTTGTAAGATTATCTTTTCACGGCTCAGATCCCCATTAGGTGGCGCATAATGGAGCTTGTGAAGGATCATCAGCTTGTATTCTATGTCATGAGGCACATAGATTCTCAAGGGATCACAAGGTGACAGCTGATGCCATAACAGGCCATCGCTGTAGCTAAACCGATTAAGCATGGCTTTCAGGTGCGACGGAAGAATTACCTTTTGTCCACCAATGCGATCTAACAGCAGGTGACAATGGTCGTCCTGACTGTAGCTCTCTTTTATTTCAGAGGCTAATGAGCTCGTCACGTGGTATGTCTTCATGGCTGCCAACGCTGACGGCTGAAATTGTGCTTTCGCACTAGACACACTTTCCTGGTGTCTTACCTCGAAGTCTGGTCTAAGCGATAAGGCGACAGCCAAGACATTTGACTTACCCAGCTTGTATTAAACTTTGAAATATAATTCAGAGAAGAATGTAAGCCATCTTGCCATTCAAGGCGAGAAATGATGTGAGTTTGTTGTCGGTCCGCAGTGATGCGTGATCCGTAAAAAACACAAATAGCTCGGTGCCTAGTAGGGTGCACACGAAACTTGACAAGAGCATACTTTATTGAAAGTAGCTCTTTGTCATGCATGGGTAATTTAGTTCCGCGGATTTTAAAAACCGGGACTGATAAGAGATGACACGGTCAACACCGTCGTCATCCTTCTGCACGAGCGTGCTGCCGATTGCAAATTACTTGCATCGCAGACGACGCTAAAGGGCTTATTCGCGTCTGGCAATGGCAAGACTGGTGCCTCAACATGAGATTGCATCACTGGTTTGAACGCATCATCTTGTTATTTAACCAAAACCCATTTCTGTGTCCTTTTTAAGGAGGTCATATAATGCTTTAGTTTGCTCAGCATAATTCTTGCTATATTTATGCTAGTAATTAGCGAGCCCTAGTAATTGGCGCAAATCCTTCACATGCCGTAGGATAAGCCATTCCTTTACCGATAATACCTTGTCTGGGTTTGCTCGTACACCATGGGTACCTACGATGTAACCCAGCACAGGTATCTCAGGGACCCCTATGCTGCATTTTTGCAAGTTGACGTACAATTGGGCGTCCTTTAAAGTCTACAACACAGCGTCTAAATGACACTTGCGCGAGTCGATTGCGCTCGGCCTCAGCCCTACTTTGCATGAATACATCGTCAAAGTAATGGGGCGCGTAGCCACGGTGCTGACGCGTCACCTGAGCCACCACTCGATTGAATGTCGCTGTTGCGTATTTGAACCGTCGCGCCATCACAAGCCACTCCCAAAGCATACCGCGTGGGGTGCTTACTGCCGTTTGGCTACATCGGACTCTCTCATGAGTACCTGATAGTAGCCATCCTTCAAATCTGACGCGGAAAAGATAGTCGACGTTCCCATGGAATTCAACAAATTGTCTCACCGCGGGATTGGCGTTTGCGCCGGTATGGTCGCCGTGTGCAGCTTATTGTTAGCATGAACCACGCACCATCCACCTGTGGATTTACGCACATAAAAGGTCGGGCTGCAGTGATGCGATTTGCTCTCACGCACATGTCCCGGCTTGGCTCGCTTGTCGAACAAATTATCGATATAATCGACTAGTTCTTTCGTCAACGGCCATTGCCTGGTCACACAGTACTTGGTGCCAGGTTCGAGGTCGATCTCGTACCCGATGCCCCTATCTGGTGATAGGCGGCTCGGCACTTCTACTAGGAACACATCGCGATGTTTCCACAAAGCCTCAAAGAACGGACTGTATTTCAAGGCAGCTCAGCCTTGAGCAGCGAACAGTTTCTTTTTGTCCGTTTCTAGGACGCTCTCGTCCATTGTGGACGACGAGCAAAAGTCCACCAAGTCCTCTTCTGGAACTGGTGTGACTATTTCGTGGATCTTTCCTTCCTTTAATTCGGAAAGGAACAGAAACCACGACATCTCCGGAAGATTTACTATATCCTCGACAGATTTAAAGACTTGTCGGAGCAGCTCACTTGAGGATGCCTCCGCATTTTCGTCTTTGACAGCCTCGAACACCTCGTTGAAAGGCCCGTTCTCTTTAATAGAAACTGATCCAAAAGTCACTCGTTTAGACGCACCTTTGATCGTCCTAATCGGTCAAATACTCGTTCTTCGAGTCACCACGACCTTTGACTGGGAAGCAGGTGCCTTTGCTCTTTTCTAGGCACTGTGCCGGTTTATGCGACGCATAACTTCCTGTCAGCTTGCCGTCTACTGCCACAGGCTCTCGGCTCTGTGCAGGACATTCGGACGCATGACTACTTGTCATCGTCCTTTTCAACACCCCAGTCTCCACGAGCTGGGTAGGAATTGGTGACGTTTGACATCTTGTCAACGCACCCTCAACTGTATTCGAAACGACATCACTTGCACACGCCTCTCGCAGGAGCACATCTTTTCCGGTGTCCTGCGTAGAGTTCGTAACTGTGCATGTACGCCAGTCAATCCATAGTTGGTGTTTTAGCAACATTGGCATGCCTAGGATGAGGTCATACGAACTCTCCATACCTAGCACTGTAAATTTCTCGTTACAAGAGAAGTCACTAAAGCTCAAGGCGAGTTCTATCTGAACTCCCTCTTACTTAACGAGCGCGCCGTTCGCTAAACGAATGGTCGCCTCTTCTCGCTTGCCATCCTGGCAAAGCGACTCAAACATCGCCGGTCTCTTTCTTAATTCCGCGATTTTACTAAATTTTATGATGCACCCGAATCCACTAGGAAAGTCATCACCTAGTCATAGCCTCTTACTTGAGCGCTATAGACTAGCAGGGTTGAGGTCCAAAATTTCGAGACTTCAGGGACTATGCTACCCATTTGTTCCACAATTCTGAACATAGGGGTAGCTTCAGAGTCCGCGTCAGTAGGGCATTCCACCCCTACTGCTCTCCTGCATTTTTCGACCCCTCAGTGGCGATGCAGAATTCATGCGTCTCGCGCGCTGATTCTTGTCATCGCTCTTTGGGAAGGGAAACCTCTTGCTAGGCATCTTTGCCCCGGCAGGGACCCTGACGTAGCAGCGAGCTATAATGTGGCCGCGCTTGCCGAGCTAAATCGTGCTACTTGAAACTTTTTCTTGCGACGGCCATTCTCTTCTCACGTTGTCGATCGCATTTTTCAGGTGACTTCGCTATTTATCGTTATTACATGCAGTTCTCACCCAAACGTTTTGAGTTTCCTTACTCTTCTTCTCACTCGTGGCTCGCTCTCTCAATCCTCTCGTGGGCCACATTTATAGCAACCAACGTCTGCATTGCCCAACTCCATGGGAGTGGCATCTGACCTCTTGGCCGACAAAATATACCAAGCTGTCCCCGAGGCACTGTTGTAGGATTTCTCCTCAACGAAGGCGATTTGGATTGCCTCTTTCATCTTCGACGGCACCTTTCTGAAAAGGGCCTGTCGCGATGGGCCATGAGATGAGTCCGTTCTTAAACGTGGGTACCTTTTTATGTTCTCCTGGAATCGAACCTAAGGTAAAAGATGCCGAAGCGAGCGCATCTCTTGTACATAATCTTGCAGAGATCGCTTCGCCTGTCACGCTCCAAAGAAGCGTGCCTAAAGCAACACATCGTTGTTCGGCGGCTGGTACATGGCGCGAATATTTGTCTTAAATATCGCCCATGTAGGGAACGCCTTTCTGTCCGCCATAAGTGCCAAGTAAGCCCACTCTGAGGCCTTACCGCGCAGATGCGACATGGCGTACGACACCATCAGGCTGTCGCCAGCGATGAGCTGGGCGACACCGTATTGCTCCACGGCTTAAAGCCAGTGGACAATCGTGCGCGTTGCAGTTCCATCGAACTTGAGCGAGTCCATCCAAATGGTCCTCGGCTGATGCGGCCGGGCAGAGAGCATCTCAAAAGTCCTGTTGAGAGCCTTGCTCCGAGCCTGCTCATGCCTCAGCTCATCATGAGTCTGAGTGACGGACTCCGCCGCAGCATGGCTCTGTGCCTCGGACGCGGCTCTCCGCTGTTCGAGCACGAATGCCTCAAACTGCTCCAACTGAGCAACATGTTGCTCAAGAGGACTGCCCAAGAGCCTGGCCAGGGCTTGTTCACCAAGTTCCTGCGCCATGTGTCCTGTTACCTCCAGGTGATGTTCGGACAGGTGGAAAAAATGAGCCCAATCGATGTTGAGACTCATCCTCACGTTAGACACGCAGAGATGCGGGTCGTGGAAGGGATTTCAAGTGCTACCAAGTGTAGGCGGGCACGTTGTAATGCGGTCACGCTCTACTTAGACACACACCCTAGCACAGCGAGAAAGCGGTTTAACCTGCTTCTCTTGCGTGCTGTGAGGTAGTTGTGGTGGGCGCGTTAGCGACCTCGCCCAACACACTAAGTACTGTGATCAAAAGTCGTCACGGGAGCGGTAATCCGGCTCCTCGTGCGCACTTACCAAGTAGGAAGTAGTTTTCAGACTGATTTATATTTAATAGAATTAAATATAAATACCTGTTTTTACCAATCAAAATGTCATCTCTATAGATAACACTTAATATGTATTGCGAGCATATATTTCCAAATATCTCGCGTAACAGGTGACGCTAGCCGTCATCCCTCCTAATGTAAAAGCACCCATGTGCATCACATACACAAGAGTTGGTCACAAATGTGCACCACACCCGAGCGCTGGGTCTAATTACTATTATATAATAGTAATTGACCATCCCGTTAAGTACACCAAGTGTACTTAACGGGGACTGTGTAATATTTGGGGAACTTTAGCCCGTTACACCATCCCCCCTTTTAAGAACGAATTTACGTTTTTAAATTCGTCAAAGAGGAGAGAGGAACTGCGAGCAGCTTTACGCGCCGCTAGTTCACTCAATCACTCTAGCGCACGTGTTTCCTACACGGCGCCAAAGATGCCACATAAAAGGGGCCACGTTGGTGGGTCGCCTGCGAAGACACCCACTCAACCTCACACTAAGCGCACGCGCCGCGTTAATTCGCCGGCCGCGTGAAATGCCTTAGTCGAAACGCCAACAGCTACTGCTGCTGTCGCGTTAACAGGGCTTAGGGATCCATCCCACTTTAACAGTGAGGATGACGCTTGTTCGACACCAAATTTTTACTTCCTGACGAATGGGATCGATATCAGAGCCAATGTTGGTTGATCCGTCGCTCATTGTCGACTACAATGAGTCGACACCGTTGCCGTCACCTCATAGTAGTGATGCGGACAACGAGCTCATGAGGAGGATAATGCCGCATTATTGCCCATCCAAACATCACTCATGGCTCACAACATGGAGACAGCAGCATTTACGAATGCTGTCCCATCGACAGGAAATGAGAGCGCTGCCCATAAAGGCGCAGCCGCTTCTCCGTTGGGTATAACCACAACGCCTTATGCTCAGACCATAATCCATAATGGTTCTGACATAGAGGATTCGCAGCCTAAAGTTCCGCCGACGACACGTGAACGTGCTCAGTCGATGTCACAAGCCAGTCGTTTTGAACGTGGCTATGTGACGGGTGGCATACAAAAGATGCCCCTTCCATCTAAATGGCCTCGTTTAAACGGGCCAAGAGCGTCGCTCCTAGAGCGCGCTCTTGTAGACGCACATAATTATTATGGCGTCTTTCAATCATGGAGGGCTCAGGGAAAATCGCTTGGGCGTATTTTCCCGATCCCGGTCGTGTTGCGTTCAAACGAAACGCCCGACCAATGCGAGGCGGAATTCCTGCGCCGCAATCATCGCATTCCGATGCGATGAAACAGCGGTCGCAGCGAGTTAATTTAGCCCGCTTGCGTGTGAAAGAAATCATGGGCGGTACTGTACTCGCTGTTTCATCTGACAACGCTACTTCTGCTAGTCCATTTGAAACTAGCGAAGAGACCTCAGCTGGTGCTCCTTTGCATAGGCAGCCACCAAGCCGGGCACATCAATACGTAGGGTATCGATCGGTTCCCAAGAGTCAAAACTCTTCGGGGAACCTTTTTATTGGACGAGGATCTGATACCTTTACCTCACGGAGCGGTGGACAAGCAACCTTCCAACAAGGAAGCGTTGATTCTCAGTCGCATCCATCAGTGCAGGCGGCACCCGATAGGAGTGGCAACCTCGCCTAACTACACGCGGCTGCCTTATCTTCGTCCGTTCAGTCACAGGCGTTAGGCGCTGCTGAACGACGTATGCGGATCTCGAGGGTCATGTCTCGTGACTGACCTCGGATCTTCATGATGTCCGAGAGAAGGCTCGTCAGGGTTATGAACGCTTGAAGACTCGCTTAGACCTTTTTGAGAAGATCATGCTGAGGGATCCGCGTTACTCGCTTGATGACCTGCTCTCCGAGTCCTCTTTGTGGTGAGAGAAGTCGATCGGTCGAATTTTTTTCATATTCACCGTCCCCCTCACCCGAACGAAGCTCGACTTACAGTCGGCGTCACTATCGGTCTCCTTAGACGGATGCGGGTATGTGACCTCATTTGGGTCTACATACCTTTTCAGACGATTCATGTAAAATACGGGGTGCGTCTTCATATACGGGGGAAGGGTGAGCCTTTAATCAAGGTCTCCAACCTCTTCTACCATCGTAAAAGGCCCAATAAAACGCGGCATGTAATGGGCCTCTCATTACATGTCTTAGTACTTACCATAGTACATATCTCAAAGGTGCTGGGCACCGGAGATGAGACGGAGGGAAGCGAGACATGTCTCTACAGGGTAAGACATGAGAGCCAGGGCTAAAGGTAGCCAGTTGTGCTCTAGATGAAGTGATGACGCCGCATCGTCATTACTCATCTTCCTAGAAACCATCTGGCGACACTGCATCGTCGACATGAGAGTTTCAAGTTCAAGTTCAAAGCTTACCAGTCGAAGTTCGAGGTTTACATTCAAGTACAGAATGATGGTTCCTCCTAGGAAACTACACTGGTGACGCGTCCAACGTGTCTCTACCGGTTAAAGTGAGTGGCGTGAGCCAGTCACTTCTCAGGGAATTTTCCACAGGACTTCAAGTTCAAGGTCCTATGGGTTGAACCTCAGTGTACCCAAGGATTTATATATCAGCTCGTAGGTTTTATTCATGCATGTGTAGGTTTTACTTGTAAAACCTCTAGGAGCCCTTGAGGCTAATTAGGAGTAGAGACAGGAACCATAACAGCTTTTCAATTCAGTTGTCATTCTACCTCCAACCTCGCAAGTGCCCTCCAACGTTTCCTCGCCACGGTTCAGTCTCCTCTTGTAGTGAGCTGAATAAGGGACTTAGCCTAGTCCCATTACACATGGTAGCACTTTGAGGAGTCCTTCCAACTCCTTGACTTGGCCCAGTTCTCACGGAATCATGGATACATTGAGAGAGAACTTCCCCCACCTATCCGATCCGGAGTGGGCGGCGTATGAGCGCATGGTCACTATCTTCGTCGAAGCAAGTGTGATCAACATTTTGAACACCTTCAATCCCGAAGCGCAGAAGTTGACGGCGCTCAACTTCATGCACCAGGAGGTTGTTGGAATGCAACGGTAGACCATAACTTTTGCCGCAAGAGTTGCGCCTCTAAAACTCGATGTGAAACATTACAAAGGTGGCGAGAATGAGCCCCTTTTACGTTGGTTCGTCGAGATGGATACAGCCTTTAGATTTCGGCACATCTATGATCTCGATCACCAAGTTGCTTTCGCGATGTCGAAGCTCGGTGGACGTGCGAGAAGCTGGGCATTCGGTCGTCGACTCACCGACCCAGGATGCTTCCCGGACTATGAAGCCTTCAAGTACGAGTTGATGCTAGCGTTCGAGCCGCCGAAGAACGAATTCCGAGCTCGAGCTGAGTTTCTGGACCTGCGCCAAGGACGTCTGGAGTTGCACGACTACGCGCAACGCGCTCGATACCTAGTGTCGAGTATCGTGAGCAATCCAGTCGATTATGCCACTCAGGTCGTCACGTTCATGAAAGGTCTGAACGATGGTCCAGTGAAGACTCAGCTGTTCCGAGAGTATCCGGAGACGATGGAAGACGCGATCAATCGCGCTCTTCAGGGAGAGTTCAGTCTTCGCCAAGCTCGCATCCACCAGAGGTCAACCCGGAAGCCGCGCCAGCAGTACCAGCCACGCCAGTACTACGACGGACCTGAGCCAATGGATCTGTCTGCTGTGTCCACACAAGCCAACGGGAATACGTGGTCGAGAACCGATGTTAAGTGTTTCCGATGTGATCGGATGGGCCACTTTGCTCAAGATTGCCGAGCGTCGGTCAACAACAGGCCGCTCTCGCAGCGCTCCCGCCCAACCTCGTCAGGTCGTGCTTTCAGCCGACCCCAGTAGCGGAGTGAACAAGCATAAAAACGGCAACAGAAGTTGATTCTCGGCCAGTAGGAGCGGGGCTCCCTACTGGCCGAGAATCAACTTCTGCGATGACGGTGGAGTCACAGGACTTGGGCCCCAACGTGCAACCTGCACACATGAAGTCCACCAAGAAGAAGACCAGTTTCGATCAGCGGTCAAAGCTGATAGTCTTGGACGTAAGTGAATGAGCCAGCTCCACCTTTGCGTGCCCTGATTGACACAGGTGCCTCGAACAACTTTGTTCGAGAGCGTGCCCTCTCAGATAGCAACGTATTTGCATCTGATGTGAAGGAAATGGGCAAGATGGTTGTTCGATTCGCGGATGGATCGACAACCCAGATGGTGAAAAGAGTTGTAACTCTACACCTGGAATGTGAAATTTTCCGGGGAGAAGATGGGTTTATCCCTCTCGACCTCGATGACAAGTATGATATGATACTTGGGATGCCATGGCTGATGCGCTACCAGCCAAAGATTGATTGGAGACGGCATCTTATCAGTGTTCAAGGTTCGAACACAGTGCAGTGGGAACCTGCTGATGGAACAAGTACTATGGGTATACGCCTCGGTTGAAGAAGTTCTAGATCCCTTTAGTGATTTCGCGGCGTGCGATGGCCCCGCATCTTCACAAAGTGGATCTGTTGAGCACAAGAAGGAAGCGCACCGACCAAGAAAAACCAAGAAGACTCAACCGAAGTCGTGGAGAGTCGCAACGAATGAGAACGTTCAACTCGTTCGTTGTGATCCGTCATGCGATGCTAGTCCAGTTGAGACACGTACCTCTGAAAAAGGTTTGCATTCTCCTGCCACGCTAACTGACGAAGGAAACATCAACGGCCACGATGTTTCAAGCGAAGAACATGTCCAAGCTATTGCTTGTGACGATGTGGGGGTGGCATAGGGTGTCTGCAACGTGAAGGTTGATAACCCCCCAAGCTCGTTATCAAGTTTGCTCTCTCTGGGAGAAATGAGCAAGAAGTCGTTCCTCCGCAGTCTCAAGGATGGCGAGATTGCCCAAGTGTGTATGATCGTTGCGGAAGCCGATCGCGAAGAAATAAATACTTCTCCTGGTACCAAGTATTGCGTCACGAGACAGTGGCCATTGCCGAAGGAACAAGTCGAGGCAATCGACAAGTTCTTCGAGCAGCGTCGGACAGCTGGTCATGTGCGTGAGGGCAAGATTCCGCACAGCAGCCCAACATTCTGTGTTAAGAAGGCAACGGGTGGTTGGCGAATTGTTCATGCTTTCAACAAGCTGAATGACGCCACCATACCTGCTCAGACACCTGTTCCTCGGAAAGACATGATTCTTGACGGGATGCTGAATAGCACAGTCTTCAGCACCTTGGATTTGTTGGATGGTTCTATCAGATCCGAATGCGCGAGGCTGATGTTCCTCTGACAGCGGTTAGCACGCCAAGCGGCATGATGTGGGAATGGCTCGTGATGCCACAAGGGTTAAAGAATGCGCCAGTGAGGTTCAATCGCATAGTGACAAACATTCTTCGTCCCTTACGTGACTTTGCTCCGAGTTATTTTGACGACATCTTCGTCCACAGCAAGGCCACGTATAACCGTGCGGACTTGGATGTTCACCTCGATCACTTACGACGACTATTCGAAGTGATGCGAGAGAACAAGCTCTACGCGAATCTGAAGAAGTGTGTCTTCTGCGCGCCAGAAAGCCCAGTCCTTGGCTGCTTTGTTGGCAAGAACGGTATCCGCGCTGACCCAGAGAAGATCAAAGTGATCGACAAATGGCCTGCACCTCAGAACATGAAGCAACTGCGCCAGTGATGGGTCTGGCCAATTACCTCCACTACACACGAAACTACGCTGACATGACTCAGCCGCTTACGTGCCTACTCAAGAAGGACGTTGAGTGGAAGTGGGAACAGGAGCATGAAGTGGCTTTCGAGTTGGTCAAAAGGAGCTTGCGTGAAGCGCCAGTGCTTGCGTTTCTGATGACAACAAGCCTTTCCATGTTGTCTGCGATGCGAGTGATTACGCTATTGGTTGTGGATTAATGCAGCACGATGCCAATGAGCGAGAGAGAGTTATCTCCTATCAATCGCGGCAATTAAAGCCAGCAGAACGGAACTACCCGGTTCACGACAAAGAGTTATTGGCTATGAAATACTCTTTGTGAAGTTCCGAGTCCCACCTTCTCGGTGAAGAGCGCTTTGTGGTCTACACAGATCATTCGTCATTGCGCACTGCCGTGAAGACCCCTCACTTATCCCAGAGGATGGCACGATGGATTGCATTCTTCTCGGAGTACAACTTTGTTGTACACTACAAGCCAGGCAAGACAAACATCCTTGCTGACGCGTTATCGAGACGTCCGGATTATGACTCTCGATTGACAGAGGATGTGCCAAGCGCCGCCTGCAAGAGTTGTCCAAGTGATCAAGAATCTGTGAACGCTACCGCAGTCCAAGCTCGCTCATCTGTTCGTGAGGACATTGCACGAGCATACAAGGACGACGAAGGTTACTGGGAAATGCTGCAGTACCTCAAGAGCCCAACGGAGGATAAGCTGAAAAAGCTATCTCCAAGAGCGCGATGACGGACCCACAGATATTCCATCCAGGATGGTCTACTCTGTTATGGGGTTGACGATGACGACGTGCCAAGAGTTGTCGTTCCAAACGACGAAGAACTAAGGTACCGTCTGTTGTTTGAGTACCACGACAGTCCCCCTGATCGCATGAGCCTCAAGGTTTGGACAGCGGGTCTTCAGATCCGAGGAGTGCATGTGCAGCTCCTCAATCTGTTCGCGATGAGCGCTCTTCCACTTCCAGAGCCTCTCAATCGTTTTCTGGTTCAGCCCCGCCTCCGTTGACTGATGCTCACGGGAACGTCGGTGGCTGGTTGAGTCGATTGTTGGTCACCGAGACCATCTGACTCCGTCGAATCGCCGCCGAAAGAAGCAACAGACTCGTCGCTTCTTTCGTGTTCGGTGGCGCGGCTATCAGCCGAGCGGCGACACTTGGGAATCACGTGACGCCCTCGTGGCTGACGTTCCTGATGTCCTTCGCGAGTATGAGAGCGACTTGTAGCGTCGGCTCTGTCGCCGCTGCCGTGGCCAAGTTGATTTGGTCCATGTCCGAGAAGGGAGTCCGTTCGATTCTTGTTTTTAAGAAACACGAAGGATCTCCACGAGTTCTTTTCCCTACCCTTGATTGACGCGGATCATCACGGTTGTTGATCCGACGCCAAGTGCTGAAGCGCTCACGGTAGAACTCTACATCACCCGCTTGTTAACGATGGGTGCAATGTCGTAGAGTCCACCGTTAAGCCTCTGTCGCTTGACAGGGTGTTCAGTACGGCAAGGGGCTTCATGAGGACTCCTGCCTGAGTCACTCACGGAAGACTGGGACGGTCGCTTGGTTCCTCGGTCGCTCATTTTGAAATGAAGCACAGCCAGCATTCCTCTTCCATTTAAAGCGTGAACGCTACTTTGTGGGGGGGGGTGATGTAATGGGCCTCTCATTACATGTCTTAGTACTTACCATAGTACATATCTCAAAGGTGCTGGGCACCGGAGATGAGACGGAGGGAAGCGAGACATGTCTCTACAGGGTAAGACATGAGAGCCAGGGCTAAAGGTAGCCAGTTGTGCTCTAGATGAAGTGATGACGCCGCATCGTCATTACTCATCTTCCTAGAAACCATTTGGCGACACTGCATCGTCGACATGAGAGTTTCAAGTTCAAGTTCAAAGCTTCCCAGTCGAAGTTCAAGGTTTACATTCAAGTACAGAATGATGGTTCCTGCTAGGAAACTACACTGGTGACGCGTCCAACGTGTCTCTACCGGTTAAAGTGAGTGGCGTGAGCCAGTCACTTCTCAGGGAATTTTCCACAGGACTTCAAGTTCAAGGTCCTATGGGTTGAACCTCAGTGTACCCAAGGATTTATGTATCAGCTCGTAGGTTTTATTCATGCATGTGTAGGTTTTACTTGTAAAACCTCTAGGAGCCCTTGAGGCTAATTAGGAGTAGAACCATAACAGCTTTTCAATTCAGTTGTCATTCTACCTCCAACCTCGCAAGTGCCCTCCAACGTTCCCTCGCCACGGTTCAGTCTCCTCTTGTAGTGAGCTGAATAAGGGACTTGGCCTAGTCCCATTACACGGCAACAGTTTCGTAGTTCCTCCAGGTAGTACGTAAATTGCAATTTTAGGTAGAGTAGCAGTACTTAATAGCACTTTTTCACCCACTCTATTTAGCGTTCATTATTTTTGCGACCATTTCGGTCCGCATATCCTTTTTGCTTGTCCTGTGCGCTTGCCATCGCGTCACGGACTTTTCATGTGATGGCTAATCGCACATCGACAAAACGTTGAGCCTCGCTTACGCTTGTAGTATCAAACTCGCCTATGATACCGCCGAGAGGTCGGTCATAGGACGTAGTTTTATTGAGTGAACACTGCTAAACTGGCAGAGTCACTAGGGCAAGTTTCAGTCTTTGAGATGATACCCTCTCATGGGTTATCGTTATATTGACGAATTTATGTCCCTCTTTGGCACCGAGCATAGTGAGGGGCCCTCCCCCACTAAGACTCGGGCTGCGCACAAACGAGACTGGCGTCCGAGGATGGCGCAGTCCGTTAATATAAAACGGTGTCTCACCCGTACTGGCGTGGACACTGTTATTTATATCGAACTCCACAAAGGGCAATTGCTTGCTTCACTCTTTGGGAGTTGCTATCGTGCGCAATATATTCGCCACGACCCGATTGGCACGTTCTGTTTGGCTATCGGCCAGGGAATAATCTGCGGCCGACATGTGGAGCTTGCTACCAAGCAGCTTAAGCACATGTCGCCAAAAACCAGACGTAAAACGTGGATCCCGGTCCGACACTATGGACTCGAGCATCCTGTGTAGTCGGTAAACAGCATCGAGGAACAAGAGAGCTGCCTCCTTGCCTGTGATCGATGTTTTACATGGTGCTAAATGCACCATTTTGCGCAGTCTGTCTACAAAGACGACTAGCCCCGTCCGACCCTTATGATCGGGCGGCATGCCAAATATGAAGTCCAGACTTACTGACTTCCAACAGTTGGTTGGAATCGGTAGCGGCTTCAGTGGCGCACTGCTGGACGGTGCAGGCTTAATGCGCTGACACTGTTCGCAAGAGCGAATATAGTTGGCCACCCATCTATATAGGTGTGGCCACCAAAATTCCTCTGACACTCGTAAGAATGTCTTTTCACGGCCCAGATGCCCACTAGATGGTGCATCATGGAGCTCGTGAAGGATCATCAACTTGAGATCTGTGTCATGAGGCACATAGATTCTCAAGGGATCACAAGGTGACAGCTGATGCCATAACAGGCCATCGCTGTAGCTAAAGCGATTGAGCTTAGCTTTCAGGTGCGACGGAAGGGAAACCTTTCGTCCACCGAAGTGATCCAACAGCAGGCGACAGTGGTCGTCCTGACTGTAGCTCTCTTTTATCTCAGAGGCCAATGAGCTCGTCACGTGGTATGCCTTCATGGCTGCCAACGTCGACGGCTGAAATTGTGCTTTCGCACTAGACACACTTTCCTGGTGTCTAACCTCGAAGTCTGGTCTGCGCGATAAAGCGTCAGCCAAGACATTCGACTTACCCGGCTTATATTCAACTTTGAAATTAAATTCAGAGAAGAATGTGAGCCATCTTGCCATTCTAGGCGAGAGGTGCGGTGAGTTTATTGCGGTCCGCAGTGATGCGTGATCCGTATAAACCACAAATGGTTCGGTGCCCAATAGGTGCACACGAAACTTGACAAGAGCATACTTTATTGAAAGTAGCTCTTTGTCATGCACAGGGTAATTCAGTTCCGCGGCTTTTAATAGCCGGGACTGATAAGAGATGAC
>NW_027152031.1:1397444-1399845 GCF_004359215.1 Bremia lactucae | reverse complement strand
ACATCTTTCCGCGGGATTGGCGTTTGCGCCGGTATGGTCGCCGTGTTCAGCTTATTGTAAGCATGAACCACGCGCCATCCACCTGTGGCTTTACGCACACAAAAGGTCGGGCTGCAGTGAGGCGATTTGCTCTCACGCACATGTCCCGCCTTGGCTCGCTTGTCGAAGAACTCATCGATATAATCGACTTGTTCTTTCGGCATCGGCCATTGCCTGGTCACACAATACTTGGTGCCAGGTTCGAGGTCTATCTCGTGCCCGATGCCCCTATCTGCTGGTAGGCGGCTCGGCACTTCTTCTGAGAACAAATCGCGATGTTTCCACAGAACCTCAAACTACGGACTGTCTCTCAAGGCATCCCAGCCTTGAGCAGCGAACCGCTTCTTTTTGTCCGTTTCTAGGACGCTCTCGTCCATTGTGGACAAAGAGCAACAATCCACCAAGTTCTCTTCTGGAGCTGGTGTGACTATTTCGTGGATGTTGCCTTCCTTTTATTCCGCAAGGAATAGATCCCACGACATCCGGAGATTTACTTTCTCTTCGGCAGATTAAAAGACTCACCGGAGCACCTCAACTGAGGATGCCTCCGCGATTTCGTCTTTGACGGCCTCGAATACCTCGTTCGAAGGCTCGTCCTCTTTATTAGAGACTGATCCAAAGGTCACTCGTTTAGACGTTGCTTTGATAGTCCTAATCTGTCTTGTACTCGTTCTTCGAGTCACCACGATCTTTGACTGGGAAGCGGGTGCCGTTGCTCTCCTCACTAACGCACCCCTTTTCCAACCGCACCAGGCCCTAGGCACTGTGCCGGTTCATGCGATGCATGACTTCCTGTCAGCTCGCCGTCTACTGCCACAGGATCTTGGCTCTGTGCAGGACACTCAGACACATGACTACTTGTAATCTTCCTTTTCCTCAGTCTCCACGAGCTGGGTAGGAATTGGCGACGTTTGACATCCCGTCAACGCACCCGCAACTGTGTTCGACACGACATCAGTTGCATAGGCCTCTCGCAGGAGCACCTCCTTTCCGGTGTCCTGCGAAGAGTTTGAAACTGTGCGTGTACGCCAGTCTATCCATAACTTGGTGTTTTGCCAACCATGGCATGCCTAGGATGAGGTCATACGGACTTTCCATACCTAGCACTGTGAACTTCTCTTTATAAGAGAAATCACTAAAGCTGAAGGCCAGTTCTACCTGAACTCCCTCAGACTTAAGGAGCGCGCCGTTCGCTAAATGAACGGTCGCCTCTTCTCGCTTGCCATCCTGGCAAAGCGACTCAAACATCACCGGTCTCTTTCTTGAGCCGCGAGTTTCACAACATTTTGTGATGCACCCGAACCCATGAGGAGGGTCATCACGTGATCATAGCCTCTTACATGAGCGCTATAGACCAGCAGGGTTGAGGTCCGAAATTTCGAGACCAATGTTAAACAGTCCCCGTTAAGTACACTTGGTGTACTTAAGTCAATTACTAAATAATAGTAATTAGACCCAGCACTCGGGTGTGGTGCACATTTGTGACCAACCCTTGTGTATGTGATGCACATGGGTGCATTCACATTAGGAGGGATGACGCCCAGCGTCATCCGTTACGCGAGATATCTGGAAAGATATGCTCGCAATACATTCTAAGTGTTATCTATAGAGATGACATTTTGATTGGTAAAAATAGGTATTTATATGTAATGCGATTAGATATAAATCAGTCTGAAAACTACTTCCTACTTGGTACACACGAGAAGACGGATTACCGCTCCCGTAACGACACTTAACCAGAGTACTTAGTGTGTTGGGTGAGGTTGCTTACGCGCCCACCACAACTACCTCACTGCACGCAAGAGAAGCAGGTTAACCGCTTCCTCGCTATGCTAGGGTGTGTGCCTAAGTAGAGCGTGGTCGCATTACGACGTGCCCGCCTACACTTAATAGCACTTGAAATTCTTCCCACGACCCGCATCTCTGCGTGTGTACGTGAGGATGAGCCTCAATATTGATTGAGCTCATTTTCCCCACCTCTCCGAACATCATTGGGAGGTGGCAGGGCTTATGGCACAGGGACTTGGTGAACAAGCCCTGGCCAGGCTCTTGGGTAGTCCTCCTGAGCAACATGTTGCTCAGTTCGAGCAGCTTGAGGCATTCGTGCTCGGACAGCGGAGAGCCGCGTTCAAGGCACAGGGCCATGCTGCGGCGGAGTCTGTCACTAAGTCTCAGGATTAGCTGAGGCATGAGCAGACTCGGAGCGAGGCTCTCAACAGGACTGTTGAGATGCTCTCGGCCCGGCCGCATCAGCCGAGGCATATTCGGATGGATCCGCCCAAGTTCGATGGGCACACGATTGTCCACTGGCTTTTAGCCGTGGAGCAATGCGGTGTCGCCCAGCTCATCGAGGACGACAGCC
>NW_027152031.1:1370839-1384742 GCF_004359215.1 Bremia lactucae | reverse complement strand
AGAGTTTCGGGACGACGCGTTTGCGTCATCCCAGGTACAGGGGTCTGTACCTGTTGTAATCTCAACAGTTCCGCCTGTTGAGAGCCTTGCTGATTCAGCAAGGCTACTTTTTCCTTCATCTCGTCAAGTTCATGTTGTATGAACTTGGCGACGGTTGAATGGAGGGCATCTCTGTCTAAGTTGGACAGTAATGCCAGGATTGCATCGTTTCCTACGGATGAACTCATTCGTTCAACCGCACTCCTTTCTATATCACTTAGAAAGGAGTAGCTTTCAGGGGAAACGTGATGCGTATTCCCACTACCATCTAACATGTCCATGTTAAATGTGGGAAATGTGGTCCTTGGACGGACTACAAAGTGCTACCAGGTGTAACGGGGCACTACGACTTGTACTGTTTCAGTACAAGTCCACTTCACACTGCTTCAGTTGTGAGTGGTGCCTTTCGTTAGGTGACGTACACTGTACGTGCAGAGGAAGACTTCCCTTAAGTCAAGTTAACTTAAGAGGGTAAAATGAAAACTGTATTAATATAGTTAAGTGTCTCTTAATCTAACTTCGTAAATGCTGACTTAACTATAACCTAATACTAAACATGTTTATAATTTTTATCTCTATCTTATCTTGTAACTCTCTTTGATTACTTCTACAGCTGATTAGTCTGCTGAATAAATAGATATAATGGCCTATACCAATTTATGGATAAGAATTCAGGATATTACTATATAAAGTAATATCCTTCAAATATTATCTACCTTTCAGATATAATATTAATTAACAACCTTTAAGTGTTAGTTTCATGTAACGATACACCCCATTACAATAATTAAGTTAGCATTTACAAAGATAGGAAAAGAGAAACTTAATTATATTAATACAGTTTTCATTTTACCTTCTTTAAGCTAGTTGTTACCTTAAAGAGAAGTCTTACTCTGCACGTACTACTGTACGTGAAATAACGTAGGGCACCACTCGCAACTGAAGCAGTGCGAAGTGGACTTGTACTGAAGCAGTGCGAAGTGGACTTGTACTGAAGCAGTACAAGTCGTAGTGCCCCGTTACAAGTGGCATATCTCTTACGTGAAAACAGGAGTAAAAATGAATGTAACGCTCTCAGAATGATGACATGATAAATTTATATTTGTATGCGTTCTGATTGGACATTATTCGGGGGGGGCATACAAATAGCAAAGGGGGGGGCTTGATTAATCATTACAAGTCAAAAGAAGCTCTTACATAAATTCACATTCATACGTCAACATAAATTCACTCACAAACCGAATGAGCACCGCTAGATTGCGCAATTGGCGGTGCGTTGTATCCAAAGCTCATATCGCTTGCATTCCTGAAAATATGTATGCGTTATTTTTACATGTTCTACTCTTCTCGATTGCATCAATCGCAGCGGCGAAATCATACAGTCTGACACCATCCGCTCGAATGGTAACCAAGACAGCCACGAGCTCTCGAAAGCAGCTACTTGTTTCAGTTCTCCTCAGAATCCTGTACATAAAGAAAATTTAACGACTGTTGAATCTAATAAGCAAGAGCATGTGACGCCATCAATATCCCTTGCAACAAAATCACTGCGCAAGGACGAATTCGGCCGTGATATAGTCGAGGATAAGCGGCCTAAAAAGCATAGGAAGAAGAAAAACTGGCATACGAAAGATAACAAAGGAAAATATCGCCGAGACAGTATCTGCAATAGATCGAGATCGCAGAGTCCTCAAGGCCCTTTTGTTGAAACACATCCACCTCCGGACCCGTACCGTCCACAAGTATGTTAAGTTAAAAAACGCGATGTGGTGTCACGAAGTAATATATTGACTCTTGATCATTTTAGTTGGATGAGAATCGAGGCAGACGTCTGCATCGCCGTGGTTATCGAAGGAGTCGAGCTCGAAGCATACGTAGCCGAAGTCGTTCACGCCGTCCAAACAGGAGTCGAAGCCGTGACGAAGCAAGGCCTCAAAATTGCCATTACCAGCGCCAATCTCGATCGCGGTCCCGACCACGTTATAGCAAAAGTCAGAATCGAAGCCTAAGTCGAAGTCCGATGGCTTCAAGATCTCATCGTAGACGCTCATCTCCTTTAATGGAGCACCGATGGTCTCACAATGCATTCGATGATCGCAGTCCAAGTCCACCGCGCCAAGTAAATCCTCTTTATCGACCAGAACCTGAGGCTTGGGTTTCACGAGCAGGCGGCGTGTACATGCCTCGTAAATAGCTTAGTATATCCAAAAAACACAGGAAACCTCTCGAGTTTTTTATTATATATCGGGTAAATCTCGATTCTTAGCTGTACTGAAAAGTGAAAGCAAGAATTTATAGATACTGATCGGCGTGGGTCTTAGTATTTGCTGCGTGGCTCATTGCTCTGTATATTTTAAGCCCTCCATCCTACTAATAAGTCTACGCCGAATTGCGGTAAAAGTTATGCATTTGGCGACTTCAAGGAAAGTGGCTTTATCTCGACTGACTGTAACGCAAATAGATCCTGTCCAAAAGATGCGACTCAAATCTATTGCACATTTACATTAAGACTAAAGCTGAGAATCCACTTATCGACGAGATGAAATTGCATTCAATATTTTAAACACTGTTACGTTAATAGAAAAAAATTTCGGTCTGAGGACAATCGTCAAAATCAAACCGTCTTGCATACACCTAGAGAAAGTACAATGAAAGCACGAGTGTTATGAAAAGGCAGCCTTCATAAGTTTCTACTCAGATAATCCTCGTAAGCACTCTTCGGGCGCGTAGTGATCCTCAAGATAGCGCGATAAAGATTGTAACTGCTCGAAAACAATTTTGACCTTCTCAATACAGATTTCCATGTCTTTTTCAGTGCCATAGGTGCTGCGCGCAAAAGTGCGGTAATTTGAGACCAGGTGGATCTTGTTACCCAATTCAGTGTGAATCTCCTTGACCAGCTGAAGAAACTCGGTACATGCTGTACTAAAGGCTAATGACGAGCTTTCATCGGATGTTACGCGTGGCGCCACTAAAGACATGGCAGTAGCCGCTGTTTGCAGCACAGTCACTAGTTTCTACAGGCAGGCAGCGTTGCTATGAGAGTTTTCGCGCCCTCATAGAAGGATTTGATAATACTGAGCGAAATAGACACACCTTTTCTACGGCGTTAAGCGTCTGTAATACTGCTACGTGCCGCGAGCTGGACCACGGGTCGCTCACATCGGAAAAATGGACGCGACTGTCGCTTTCGCCTTCCATGAGCATAAAGCTTCTTGTAATAATAAAATTTAGAAAATTGTTTGACTGCAAAACTCTATTTATAAAAAAAAATCGTGGCACTGCGACACTAAATTTCCTTTTAGATTTATAGAAAATATAAAAAATAATATGTCAACATAATTTGTTGATAGTTAGTGGTGTAATGGGGCACACATCGGTTGGAGAACCGTTGTTGTAGTATATTTGCTTTATGGGTAAAATACCCTTTTATCCAATCCTAAAAATAGTTAACTACTTAAATCCCATTTAATATGGGTAACAAATGTGGTCGCCGCCAGATTTATATCTGGCGGCCGAAATCTTCTTTAATGTATCTAGGAATTGGTTTGAGATTAAAGAATTAAATAAAGTGCAGTTTTAGTCACGCTAGTCTTACCATTGTTAACTAGCTATATCGCTGGACTCGATCAAATTTCGGCTGATTTAATCGGCAGACCAACCTTTTAAACCAGGTGCTCTCGAAAATGTATGTAGGCGGGCATGTCTTAATGCGGCCACGCTCTACTTAAGCTCAACCCTATTTAACGGGCTATTGTTGCCCTAATGTTACACAGTCCCCGTTAAGTACACTTGGTAATCTTAAAAGGATGGTAAATTACTGCAATAAAGTAATTAGACCCGCCACTCGGGTGTGGTTCACATTTGTGACCGACCCATGTGTATGTAATGCATATAGGTGCATTCACATTAGGAGGGATGACATCCGTTACGCGAGGTGTCTAGAAATATAAGCTCGCCATACATAATAGTTTTATCTACAGAGATGACATTTTTGACTGGTAAAAATACGTATTTATATTTAATACGATTAAATATAAATCAGTCTGAAAACTACTTAGAAAGTGCGCATGAGGAGCCAGATTACCGCTCCTGTGACGACACTTTACTAGAGTACTTAGTGTGTTGGGTGAGGTCTAACGCGCCCATCGCAACTACCTCACTGCACGTAAGATAAGACGATCTAACCGCTTCCTCGCTGTGCTTGGGTGTGTGCTTAAGTAGAGCGTGGCCGCAATAAGACGTGGCCGTCTACCCTTGGTAGCACTCGAAATCCTTCCCACGACCCGCATCTCTGCGCGGGTACGTGAGGATGACCCTCAACATCGATTAGTCTCATTTCCCCCAACCTCTCCGAACATCATTGGGGGGGGCAGGGCACTTGGCGCAGGGACTTGTTGAAAAAGCCCCAGCTAGGCTCTTAAGCAGTTCTCCTGAGCAACATGTTGCTAAGTTGGAGCAGTTTGAGGCATTCGTGCTCGGACTGCGAAGAGGCGCGTCCAACGCACAGAGCCATGCTGCAGCGGAGTCTGTCACTCGGATCTAGGATGAGCTGAGGCGCAAGCAGGCTCGGAGCGAGGCTCTTAGCAGGACTGTTGAGACAATTGCCACAGGCAAACTGTGTTGTCGAAACACGCGATCGATGAGCCTCGTGTACCTTCACCCATCAATGGTATCCGGCACGGCCGCCAAGTGAGCCATTTTGCTCAATCGGTCAGCGAAGACCACTATGCCGGAGTTACCGGCTGAATGTTTCGGTAGACCGAAAACAAAATCCATACTATTGGACTCATAACCCCTATGCGTACGTAGACTTTGTCAGTGGTGCAGCAGCATGCGCTGAGGTATTAACACGTTTGTAGGTTTCGCATGTGCGAACGTATGTGCTGACCCATTTATAAAGTTTAAGCCACCAATAAATCTGGCTTACAGAGCCGTAGGTATTTTCTCTACCGATATGACCACCAAGGACAGTATCGTGTGCCTTGTAGAGGATTCGGTACTTCATAGCTGATCTACACACTAAAGAGCACTGACTCGGGTTTTAAATTGTCAGCACGTTTGCGTGCAAGATTACATCGATTTTCTATCGATAACGACCTGTTGCTTTATTGCACGGACGCTGCGGATCCTCCGCGCGTCGTAGCAGAGCTACACACTGTTCATCCTTGGCGTAGCCGAACGGATTAATTCAGTAATAAACGAATTTATAGTCGTCATTTGAGAGAGCTCATAGTCCGGCCTGGGTGATAACGTATCGGCCAAAGCATTCTGCTTGCCAGGCTTATACTTCACCTCGAAGTTGTATTCGGCCAAGAAGGATAGCCATCGGCCATTCTATGTGAGAGATGGGGCAACTTAGTCGCAGTGCGTGATGACGCGTGATCTGTATATATTACACGGCTTAGAGCCGAGCAGATGAACTCAGAATTTGACGAGAGCATACTTCATAGCAAGTAACTATTTGTTGTGAGCTGGGTAGCTTTTTTCCGCAGCTTTAAGCTGTCTAGACTAGAAAGCAATAACACATTCACGCCCATCAGCATCTGTTTGTATGAGAGCACTGCCAATGGCAAAATTCGATGCGTCAAAGACGACACTGAAATGCCAACTTAGATTTGGGTAGTCCAGCACCATTCTGTATCTTCTTAAGGAGATAAGATAATGGCCTAGCCATATCAGCGTAATTTTCGCTCGTCATTGTCGATTTATTCCGTGCCAAGCACGAGGCGGGAATGGTACGAGAGAGCAAATCTCCTCATTCGACACCGACATTTTGTGTCAAAAAACAAAAGGTAAATGGTGCATTGTACATGCTTATAATAAGCTTAACGCTGTCCCTATACCAGCGCAAACCTCCATTTTTAGAAAGGATGTTCTTCAGAGCAATATGGTGGGATGTACAATGTACAGTGCACTGGACTTAGTCGATGATACTACCACTGCACTTGCGAGCTAGCGATATCCCGCTTACAGCAGTTAGCACCCCAAGCGGTATGTTATGGGAGTGGTTGGTTATGCCACAACGGCTTTCCAACGCCCCGGCAACATTTAATCGTCTAGTGATGCAATTTCTCCGCCCTCATTGAGGTTATGCACAGACTTGTTCTGATGACATTTTTGTCCATAGTTGCGGAGAAGGGTTGGTCGGATATAAGAAAACATTTAGACCATTTGCGAGCAGGGCTCGAGTGTATGAGCACAAATGTTTTGTATGCTAATGCATCTCAATGCATTTTTGGCGCAGAAGAAATTTCTTTCTTAGGGTGCTTCATTAAGAAGCGAGTCCTTAGAGCGGACCCCGCTAAGGTAAAAGCCATAGTAAATTGGGCCGTTCCTAAAATCCAAAAAGATTTGCGTAAGTGGTTGGGTCTCGCCAATTATTTACACAAATGTTCACACTGCTCCCTTGGTAAAGGCCACTGCCGTGTGATACAGTATTTGGTTCCCGGAACCAAGTCAATTTCATGACGGAAACCTCTATCCGGAGGTAAAGCAGATGGTGTATTAGAACATACCACATCTAGGAATTCCTTAATCAAGGAATAAAATGGATCCGTAGGATCTTTAAGGATCGATGACCCACTCCGCGCACTTAGTGCAGCTATGTCATCCAGGACAGCTTCGTCCAGAAGTGACGATGAGTTTAACCCAATCATATGCCGAATGACCACATTCTCAAATAAGTCGCCAGCCTTTAAGGCTCGGCAGCACTCATCGATAGACATTCCGACTAGCTCTAAAAGAACATGTAACGAAGGGATTGCTGCAACGCTAACTTCTCCCTCAAATTAACCGGTTACACCATTGACAAGCAAGTGCTATTGCTCACACGTGTCACTTTGTGAGGGTATATACGCTTCGCGTCTCCCCTGTCTTAGAGTAGAGACAATACGCCTCTTAGAGGCCGGGACATTCAGGTCCCCAAATTTTTAGCCTTTATTGTTTCTATACAAAACATGGTGTTTAATTTGACATCCGACAAGGAGTAAGGTAACTCAACTTCCTTATCCAGCGAACGTTTACGTGTCGCTTCACGTGCATTAGAAGGGTTTGACCCAAAATGCCCTGGCGAACGGCCAGAAGTGTCATTATTGACACTCAGTATGGTGCCACCTCGGCCGACAACACTCGGTGGACTTAGACGTGCCACTTCACGTATCTCAGGGATATTGCACCTTTGAGGTCCTGGCGAACCGCCAACAGTGTCACTACTGACACTCAGTATGGTGCCACCTCGGCCGACCATACTCGGTGGACTTAGACGTGCTATTCCACGTACTTCAGGGATATTGCACCCTTCATGACTCGGCCTTAGGCCTTCAATGCTTTTAGCATTCAGTGAATCGTTATTACAACGAGTGTCACTCGACGGAGTACGTGCCGTTCCACTTCCTTCTTCTGAGTCGGGCTCAGAATTAATGTTTTCATCATTGGAGTTTTTAAAGGCAGGCATTCAATGTCTAAAACATTGACAGTCTCAGTCACTGATCTGCGCCAATAGCGCTTTTGTTGCCTAGCAAAGGTGGGTTCGTGACTCTCCAAACTTCGCTAGGAACATTGCGCGTGGCGCCTAAGGTCTAAGACCTTCAATCGACCCATGGCTCATGGTGTTCTAGCCAGGCCGTACCAAGGATGAGATCATATATCGAATTCAAATCAAGGACGAGACAGCGTTCCATACTATCAAAATTCAGAAACTTTATACCTGAGTTCAATGGAACTTTAAGTACAGTGACAAGAGTCCCAGTAGCCAAGCGAAGAGTGATTGTATCACCTTCATGCGCTTTAAGCGCCTCAACGTATTGTTGACTTCCTTCACTTCCTTCAAGGAAAAGGCATCGAGCATAATTGCAATACGCTCCTGAGTCAATTAAAATTGACCACGGCTTATCAAAGCCCTTTACAGTCGCTTGAGCGACTGGCAAGCCAGGCTTGTACTCTCGCCCCGTGTCATTGAGCACCGAGCTAATTGGGGCTAGTTTCTGTTTGTTCTCACCTCGTTGAGGTTCAACAGAGCCTAGGTCTTCCCCAGTAGGGCGCCCCGCACCTACGGGGTGTCGGGGTTTTCCCGCACCGTACCAGATCTCTGGTATAGGTCGGAGTTGAAGCTCTTTCGAGCTTTACGCGAATTTCGAAGAGGGCAGGCAGGGCGTAAATGTTTCGTGCTTCCACACATATAACATCTACGGATGGTCTTATGCTGTTCCACAGCTTGAAGAGCCTCTTCTCCTTCCCTAACGAGGCTTAAATCCATGGGTTCCGCTCTATTAGACGGACGCATGTGCTCGAAGAGCTTGTTCGGTAAACAGGCGTGCTAACGCGAGCAGACTCAAATTCGAACTCAGCGCGTGGCGCTATAGCAACTGCCTCTTCGAAAGTAGCAGGATGAGATCGGGCAACGCCCTCATTGAGAGCCCCCATATAGATCGTTACGACAATTTGTTCTTGCACCGGGTCTTGATGCATAGATCCAATGAGAGTTCTTAACTCCTGGACAAAGTCCCCTAGGGTTCGTTTACCCTGTCGAGTCGCTAGGAGCCGTGCTCGCATGTGAAAAGCTTGATTAGGAGGTGCAAACATGTTGGTCATGTGCTGTTTCACCGATTCCCATGAGGGAAAGTGTCGTTTACGGAATGGCTCTACTCTCAGGTTTGGAAATTGCCATAGCCACCTTTTGCCGTTCTGTTAAGAACAAGGCGGAATCAATGGACATTTCCATCTGCTTAATCCAAAAAGGGAGGTTTTCTCCCTCTTTTCCCTCAAATGTCTTCACATTTACAGCTAGAGGGCGAGCCCTCGGCTCTGAGTCAGGTACAGAGATGTACCGGGTCCCAGATTTATATCTGGCTGCTGCCGGTCCTTTACTGACTGATTAAGGAGGCTTGGTATCGCATGAAGGCTTCAAGCCTAGCATGCAGGGCGTCTGGTCCCTAAGAGATAGTAAATTCCACGTGTTCAAGCCCAAATAAAGTTTTGAGCTTGTCATAAGCGGCGCGTTGCGCTTCTGAAAGCTCTGGAACCTCTTCTATTTTCGTGAATGTTTAGTCTTGTAAAGATTCAGGCGTAGATTGACTTCGAGTGCTATCAGGTGTAGCGGAGCTACCTCGCTCCCAAAGTCAGAGGACGATTTCAGACTTAAAGAGTCACTTAGTTCTATTGAACTAATGGGTTTAACAACTCAGGGAGTTGTACAAGCTATTAAAGCTTAAGGAATCCTAGTTCAAGGGATTCAGGAGTTCGTAGAATCAAGTGAGAACTTGTAACGGGATAAAGTTGCCCTAATGTTACACAGTACCCGTTAAGTGAACTTTGTGTACTTCAAGGGATGGTCAATTACTAAATAATAGTAATTAGACCCAGCACTCGGGCGTGGTGCACATTTGTGACCAACCCTTGTGTATGTGATGCACATGGGTGCATTCACATTAGGAGGGATGACGCCCAGCGTCATCCGTGATGACGGCTAGCGTCATCCGTTACGCGAGGTAACTATAAAGATACGCTCGCAATACATATTAAATGATATCTATAGAGATAACATTTTAATCGGTAAAAATAGGTATTTGTATTTAATTGTATTAAATAGTAAATCAGTCTAAAAACTACTTCCTACTTGGTAAGTGCGCACGAGGAGACGGATTACCGCTCCCGTGATGACACTTAACCAGAGTACTTAGTGTGTTGGGTGAGGTCGCTTGCGCGCCCACCACAACTACCTCACTGCACGCAAGAGAAGCAGGTTAAACCGCTTCCTCGCTGTGCTAGGGTGTGTGTCTAAGTAGAGCGTGGCCGCATTACGACGTGCCCGCCTACACTACTAGTGTCCAAGAGGATATATCTTAGAAAGGCTTCTATCTCTCACAGACCAATGCGCAAGCCTTAAAAAAGGCACTTAACGCTTTAAGATCAAAAGGGGCGTCAACAAAATTTCCTGCGGTAGCGCAGTGGAAATGGCATTTCTGTCGAAATATAAATCGCTCTTATTTTTTGAATGCTCTAAAGCAGGCAGTAATTTTTATTTGAAAATACAACTGTATTGGAAAGATCCACCCCGAAAAATGGTGCATTTTCGTAGCACGCGCGGTGGCGTCCGTGGTCTTACCTTTGAACAAGCGGTGCTGACCGGCCTTGCAGCCGATCGCGGCCTTTTCGTTCCTGAAGAAGGTGAATTTCCAACGCTGCCTGATGACGCACTCGATAAGTGGGCGTCGCTGACGTACCAGGAGTTGGCAGTGGAAGTCATGTGCGCTTTTATTGATGATAAGGAGATCTCGCGTGCTCAGCTGCGCTCGATCGTAGACAAAAGCTACAACTCGTCTACCTTTCGCGCTCAAGAGGTGGCACCTGTGGTCAAGGTGACGAAACAGGTGCTGGTGCTAGAGCTTTTTCACGGCCCCACCTTTGCTTTTAAGGACATTGCGCTGCAATTCCTCGGCAATCTATTTGAATTCTTTTTACAGCGCAAGAACGAAACGCTTCCGCCAAGCGCGTTGAAGTACCGAATTACAGTCGTGGGTGCAACCTCTGGTGATACGGGCAGCTCGGCTATCTATGGCTTGCGTGGTAAGGAAAATGTTGATGTTTTTATTCTATTTCCCGAGGGTCGAGTAAGCGCTATTCAACAGCGCCAGATGACCACCGTCTTGGATAAAAACATTCACAATGTGGCCGTTAAGGGCACGTTTGACGATTGTCAGGCTATAGTCAAGGATCTATTTGCCGACGCTGAATTTAAGGCCCAGTATAGCCTCGGTGCTGTCAACTCAATTAATTTTGCCCGTATTCTTGCACAGATCGTTTACTACGTCTGGGCTTACTTTCGCTGTCGCGAGCGAGGCTTTACGGGTGAAATTGCGTTTTCCGTTCCCACTGGTAACTTCGGTGATATCCTTGCCGGATTTTACGCTAATAAGCTCGGCGTGCCGATCGGCAAACTAATTGTGGCAACGAATGAAAATGATATATTGCACCGCTTTTTTTCTACCGGCAAATACCATCGCCACGACATTGAGCACACAATCTCGCCATCCATGGACATTTGTGTGTCGAGCAACTTCGAGCGTTACCTGTTTGCACTTTCTGGTGAGAATCATGACATTCTACGCGGCTGGATGCAGGATTTTGAGCAGACTGGCAAGCTAACTATTTCGGGTGATTTGCTTGCAAAGGCGCAAGACGAAATGGCATCGTATGCGGTGCTCCAGGAAGAGGTATGTTCTACTATCGCCACGTACCGAAAGGTACACCAGTACCTCATTGACCCGCACAGTGCTATTGGCGCGGCTGCTGCCATGCATTTTGGCCGGGAAAAGCTTGCTGATAAGCCTGACTCGACAATTGTTGTCGTCGGCACTGCGCACTACGGAAAATTTTTGCCCGTCGTTTCCATGGCGCTTGGTGTGGCTGAGTCAGAAATCCAGCAGCATCCGATCCTCAAGAATTTGGAATCGCTTCCCACGCAGCTATCAAGTGCCGACAAATCAACTGCTGCTATTGCGAATTACATTCGTAAAATGAATGCAAAGAAGAGCAACGATACGTGCAGCTTTGGCCTGATGTCATCAGCAATCTCCAAGGGTAAGCTTACCACGTTTGCCTTTGCGATTGCGGCTGTCACTGTTGTGCTCTTACTAAGTCGGCGCTCAAAGTATAAGCAATGATAGAATGGCGGTGCATAGAGTCGCACGCTCGTCTAGCAGATAGTTTATGTTCACTATGGGATGGAAACTTTGCAGATGATCGAGGTCAAAACAGAGTTCCGTCTTCACGTGTAAAAAATTGTCGCCACACAGCCTTGCGGGTAGAGATGGATACAAACAGTATGACCTTAATCTTGTTTCTTCTAAATGCATGTCCGACGACTCCATTTCGACGGTGTACCCTTCATTCTTTAATTAATAACGAATTTGGATAAATTCTGTCAGCCTAGTCATGAAATCAAGGACGGCACTTCGTAGCCTGATGATCACGCATCAGTTAGACATTGAACAGTGTCTACAATATAGTGCAGTCACTAACACATACACCGCATTGCGCCGTCTGATTCTGTGCAAGGTATGCTTTTTGATGCTGCCGTTGAAGACTCTCACGTGTGACCGTAACGACGTTCGGAAATCCATTTTTTAATTCATTACACGGAGGTCGAAACCTTTGCTGAGAAGGCTTTGCTGGTTCTTTCGGCGAAAACGAGATACGCTCCTTCGTGTATTGGTTTTCATAAGAGTATTCACCCGGCCTAGTTCGTGATAGAACGCGCCGCCATCCTGGAGGTAACTGCGCAATTTTTCTTGGCTCAGTCGGCGACAAAAGTCGCCCTACCGGCACAATAAGCTTTTTAAAAGCATCAACAACATTCGTGGCGTCCAGGGCTGAAGTTTCTAGAAACTCCATCGAATGCTTTGCTGCAAATCTGGCGGCTTCAAGCGTCGACACTTTTCGACTTTGCGGCAAATGAGCAAGGTCGCATTTATTTCCCACTAGAATAAGGACAAGACTTTGATGCGAATGCTCAAGCACCTGGGCTAACCACCCTGTAACATGCTCAAACGAGCTTCGATTCGTAATATCGTAGACAATCATTGCGCCCACTGCATTGCGATAGTAGGCAGCAGTAAGTGACTGAAATCGCTCTTGCCCCGCAGTGTCCCAAATCTGTGCCTTGAGTCGTCTGTCTCCGACACGAATGGTTTTGGTGGCAAACTCAAAACCCACGGTCTGCACGCTGTGAGGCATGTACTTGTTCTTAGTAAAGCGCATGACAAGATTGGATTTGCCTACGGCTGAATCCCCAATAAGAACCACCTTGAGAATAGTCTCAGCCATTGGAGAAGAGACTGATGACGAGAAGCGCGGGCTGTAAGACGCTGAAGTAGAAGACTCAGCTGTTGTCGAACCTTTGACGGTAGGGCTTGACTGCGTAGAACACGTAGAATATTGCATATCATTTCGGCGTGTAATTTGGTGTTGAGCTACTTCGCTTGCTGAAACGTATTGCTGCAGTAGGTTTCTCTTGACCGCTGTATTACTGACGTTGCAGCTCGTGTCGAGAGGAGAGGAGGGTGTGGACAAATACGAAGTGGCTGAGGAAGGCGTCAGCAGCTCGCGCGTATTTTCTGTCGTCATGGTGAGGAAAGCAGGTAATATCGGGTATCAAGCTTGCGCAAGTGGCTTGTGGGTGAAGGCGACGCCTCGGCAGAACGAGAAAAGTTGGTTATTCAGTTTTTGGGCGGAATCAATCGCATGATTGTAAAACGCGTGAATTATATCGACTATTTTGAACGACGATATCGTAAATAAATGACAATTTGACGTGATTATTTACAATCATTGTTATGCATATCAGAAGACCAATTCTCAAGAGCTAATTCTCTTTAGGCCGACGGCCTCGTCACGTCGACCATTTCCCATGTAGAATAAAGAGACGGGCTGTTCGAGAGATAATAAAGTCGTTTTTCTAATATCAAGCTGTTAAATTGGTGTAGAATAGGAAGCTTATTGACGAAGTAGTAAATGGGAAACTAATATGTATTATGTAGGCGGGCACGTCGTAATGCGGCCACGCTCTACTTAGACACACACCCTAGCACAGCGAGGTATCGGTTAAACCTGCTTCTCTTGCGTGCAGTGAGGTAGTTGTGGTGGGCGCGCAAGCGACCTCACCCAACACACTAAGTACTCTGGTTAAGTGTCATCACGGGAGCGGTAATCCGTCTCCTCGTGCGCACTTACCCAGTAGGAAAGTAGTTTTCAGACTGATTTATATTTAATACAATTAAATACAAATACCTATTTTACCGATTAAAATGTTATCTCTATAGATATCATTTAATATGTATTGCGAGCGTATCTTTATAGATACCTC
>NW_027152031.1:1342779-1370739 GCF_004359215.1 Bremia lactucae | reverse complement strand
TTACTATTATCTAGTAATTGACCATCCCCTTAAGTACCAAATGTACTTAATGGGGACTGTGTAACATTAGGGCAACTCTAGCCCGTTACAAAGATTGAGCTGCATACGGTGAATTTGGTTCAGGCACAAGGTCGTGGTGGTCCCAGTGATGATTACTCGCTGAGCGTTTGTGCTCTATGCATAACATTTTCTATTATGCATAGGCAAGGCTGGAATTGTCGTTATGTCTCAGAAGGGTGAAGTGTCACTGGATATCGAGGCAGAATCTGTAGAGGATCGTGATACTTGGGTGAGTTTTATGAAAAGATAGTGCAAATCTTTGGCTTACAAATTTTCATACGAGTAGGTTACATTTTTGCAATTTGTTTGCGAGGATAGCAGCCCCGACGCAGAATCCGAAAATGTGGCGCAATTCTGGTTCGAAGTTTCGTAAGATGGTGGAAGATCGCGCAAAGAACACAGTGTACTGGGTGAAACGTACACAAGAGCTCGAGCAACGAAAACAGGATTCTGAGAAACGAAAAAGAGTTTGCTGGCGTTGGAACGAAATACACGGCACTAGCTATGAGCAACAGGTCTGACTCGTCGAGCAATGTTTAGTATCTGCCACATTAATTGCTATCCTTTAAAGTCTTTGTTTTAAACTTTCAGATTAAATTAAAAGCGTATTTTGTTCGTGTTATTGTAATTGATCTGCATAGTCTTAACATCCACGTGCAAGCGTCGAGCAATAAATAATATTGATAATTCGTCTGAAGCATCAGCTGCGATGGATGTGTCAAATGAAGCCATTGACTGCATGCCGAAATCTCTTCTCTCGTCACCAAAAACCCCACGAGCAGTACTTAATGGTAGCTTAAAACACCTGTAAACTGCCACCCACTGATGAAAGTGTATAATGTTATAAAAAGTCACTCAGGGTAGAGTAATGGTAACGCTTGAAAATGTTGGAGCTCTTCGACAGACAGCGCTCGCAGATGAGCATCTTGTACGTGAGCACAATTTGAAGTACAATTTTTACTAAGTTGTAAGCGGAGGCTGTTGCTACTCGCAGATGATCTGCATCTGCGGAGTGGATGTAACGCGGGATTGTAGCAATGCTCAAGTGCTGCGGGACGCGTTGCAAAAGATGGTTCGAATTAAAATGCAAATGGGAACAAATGTTAGTAGCGGCGTAATTTTCATGCGAGCAAGGTCGATAAATGCTTCTATGTGCTTGCAGCATCAAATATGTCTTGCAAGATTTCAGGCGTCAAGCCTCATTATCGAGCAAGAGGTTGATAGTTTTGACTCGTATTCGTGTTCGCTTACAAGTTCTGATTAGTGGAGCGGTACTTTGAGATTATGAATGCAGTTTACATCCGACATTGATCTTTTGGTAGCGGGCGTGTCCAGCTTGATCGTCGCAGCTGCTCAAGAGGACGTGTTGGATCTGGATGCTTTAATGGCAGACGTCGCTCGCTACTTTGACGCCCAACGACAACTGGTCGAGCAGACGTATTGCGTTCTGTCTTGATGATTGCTAATTCATACGAACGTATGTTTCTACAGGAAACCCAGGCTACGTTGTCATTTCGCCTGCTGCTGATCTTAAGACAAATGAAGGGGGTACAAACGTTTTGCTCGTTCGTTTAATAAGCACGTTAGTTTGACGGCTTTTTTGTTGACCTAAGTGTCCGCGGCTTTACATAAAAAGCCAAGTTGAAGTCACGCCAGCAAATCATTTGGACGTCATTTATTGGCACCAAGATATGCCGACGCAGGCAGCTCAGGTTGATTTCTTTGGCACAACCTAAGCGTAAATACGCTGACATCTTGCACTGATGCTGCCTTTCTAGAATGTGCTTGACCAGCTTTGCGCATATGATACCAGAAACCCACTCGCCAACTGTTACTTTTTAGAAGTCAGTGAATCATTTGAGCGATTGCACCAGGTAAGGTTCATTGATTAAAAGGCATCAATCAACATGCGATGTCATTTGAAATGTATATCTTACACCTTACTTGTTTTCTTACTCGACTGACTAGACGCTCGTACTAATGTTGTCCCATCCAGCACATCGATTGAGTCAAACTGCTGCTGAACAGCTTCTGCTGTCGTGCTTTTCACCAAGCATAGGGATCGGCTCCTATCAAAATTAAATAAATGGGTAGACCTGCTTTGAGTGCATACGGATGAAGTCGTTCCATCGTCACGATTGAGGCAGACAGCAGGCTAATGATGGATCCTACCAACACAATAGCCGTATCTGAAGCGGCCGTAAATTTTTAAGAAATGTCCGAGAAAAAGTCAGAGATGCCTTCGCTGTCTTCCAAATTGAAACAAAAGTCTGGATCGGTCTGCTTCAAGACGAAAAGACGTGCATTACTAAGAAACATTTTGAACACTTTTAGAACAGTCAAATGTCTTAATACCTTTAACGGTGCAAGCTTAAATATTCCGCTATCCGAGTCGTATGAATTCTGCTGTACAAAAAAAACAATACAAGTAGATTAAAATTATCAAGCCGCCAAAGATGGTAAAATCCGAATGACGAACCTCGTCTAGAGGAGGTTCAGGACTTAGAGGCTCTGTAAATGGTACAGAATTCTTCGTCAAATCGCTATTGCTGTCAATTTGTTTCTCACCCAGCCGTCGAACTAAATACACATCCACGGGTCCTTCTACAATTGAAAAAGCATGAATGAGCCGGACATAACACACCTAATGAGCTTTGGGATCGTTACCTGTAGACTTGAGAAAGATCTGAAATCGGCGTTCTCCAGCCTCCATGCCCTCATCCGGGTCGGGCACTTCTAGTGTTGTACCTGGTGGAGCCTTTATGGCCATGACGCTCTGATCTGCAAAACTTTCTTGTCGTCGCATATCATCGTGTGTAACGTAGCAAAAATTTTCAAAACTGCCTTTGTCAAATGCGTCTTCCTCGTATAATTGCCGAATGCTTTGGCTAACCGTCTTGATATGCTGATCGTACTTGAGTTCTTCTTGCCTAAGATCTGAAATGTTCTGTCGAAGGTGGTCCATACCTTGATAGGTATCGGTTGAACCGGACCGTCCGCTTGCACCCCTGGCAACATCATTATTGCAATTCCTAAATTGTCAGTGCAATCTAGCCGCGAACCAAAATGATCCTTTCTCGTACTTCCAGTGAATGTTGTTCTTGGATGTCTTTTCTATCAGACCAATTCCTTCTAGCACGTTTGTGATATCGTAAATACGTCGTTTCTGTCATTCAACAGCATTAGAAGTCAACGCCATCACATGTGTTGCATTGACTTGCATTTCTGATACCTGAACGCCAAGCGATTCTGCTGCTGTGTTTAAATCTAAGTCCTTCGATGGTACAGCTTGGATTAGCTCTACGAATCGCTTTGTCAGCAAGCCCAACGAGTTGTCGTATCTGCTTGCAGGTGATGGTTTGGACCCTATGCATCTTAAAGCGTCAGATAATACTGACATTATTGCTTTTGAGTGAAATTGAGGTAAATACTCCGTGCACTGGGACTGGGCGCCTGTGAGTTGGACGGCGCTATAGACGACACCAGAGATCTAGACACGCCATTTGCATTGATCGAGACTGGCAAAACCGCAGAAGCTTCATGCTGCGCTTTACACCGCTTCAATTCGCGCTTAAAATCATCACTTAAGCCTTTTGATTTGACCATCGCGTCCGCCTACCGCCGCAACTTATCCGTGCAATATTTCCGTTCCGTAAAATGACAGTACTCAACCAGCAAACAGCATAGAGAATACTGACGACGTTAAATGTGAAGTAGCCCACTTTTGTATCAAAAGAAAAGTGCCACATCATCGCTAAAATGGCGGTGCGCAAGGATTCGGATGACGAGATGATACTAAACGGTGCGTACACTAACTTTGCTGGCAGCCATTGAGTGCGTGGTTGCTAAGGCAATAATGCAAGCAGATTTGCACATAGAAACGGGCGACCAGGTCGCAGTTAAGAACTTGTTGGACGACACTATAATTGAGTTTTTCAAGGAAAAAAAGGCTTATAAGCTCCACTACGGCTGGGACAACGCTAAAATGATTCTTATGGGGCTAGCAGTAGTCATAGCGGCTGCATCCCACTTTTACAAGCACCCCACCGTCTCTGAGGAAGTCTTCGTCTATTCCTGCGTCATTGGGTATGTTAAAAAAAATGAATTATTTGCACCGATAATCTTGAATGCTTTTTGAACAAATTGACTCATAACAAGTGCGTATTGGGTAGATATTTTATCATTCAAGGGCTTCTGCTTGGTTACGTCACGTTCATAGAAAAGGATATTCTCGTGCGGATGACACGATCGGTACGTGACTTAAGAATGCTAACCTTGAGCTTTCGATGAGGCAAGGTCATTACTGAGTGTATTGGGATGGCTTAAAGCAGAAATCAAATTCTGGCACAGCTATACTGGTGCGGACGACATTTCCTTACACGGATGCACACTACACCATCAGTATCCATCCAGCTGACGCAAAGGGAAAGCAGCGAAAGGAGGAGTTATACATTGGTCGTTACTTCGACAAAGACGGCTATTTTAGCAAAGAAGCATTCACGAAGGACATTGAGGCTGTTTTGTTGCGTTTTGAAACTAAGGACAAGAAGCAATAAATACCTCAAGATATGACTAGATTTGCCGATTAGATGTCAGCTTCTGGATTCTTGTAGGCTACCATGGCATTGACCATGTGGACCTGCCCACAAAAATAAAACGCAGCTTAGCTGAATGAAAAAAAACAATGAATAAATCATACAACCAGTCCAGTCTATACCTTTGTTGAGAACGAACGCAGACGCACTTCAGCGGAGTCCTTTATAAAGCGAGGATCTGACTCTTCCCACAGTGCAGGTACTTCAGAGTTCTTGTCAGTATATACGAGTAGGTCAAACGTGCACTGCTCATCTAATAGTGGCAAGAATGAGACGCTTGCTGTAATTTGACGAATAATGGCCTGGATTTCAGCCATGATCTCCTTTTGTGGTTTTAGAGCTGGTGCACTACCAATTGATATCACTCAGCGTGCATTAGAAACCAATTATTTGGCAACATCATAATGTTTGTGTTTATGAACCTTTCGCCAACACCATCTTCCGCATGGACTTCAAACGCCCATCGCTCTAGAACTTCTTGCGTCTCAATTCCTGTAATGACTAGTACTAGCTTCTTTGCTTCTCCTTTTAGCAGCCAGCCTACACACAGCATAGCACTGCTTGAGCGAGACATAGATGCTCCAGCCAAAAAAAGAAATACGCACTTGACAACTGGTGAAGGAATTTGGTGAAGAAGTCGTTAAGTTTGTCATCGTCAGTCACCAGCATGTTCAAACCATATTTCTGGACTTGCTTAAAGCTTTCAGCAGGGTATATGCCTCGCTGATATAGAATGCTACAAGTTAAATAAAAAGACGTACATCCCATGACCCGCAACCCAGTAAATACAAAACAGGTAACGTACGTATTAATGCTGTACGAAAAAAACTCCGTGACAATCTCAGTGGAGCCTTTAAGCGTGATCAGGTTCTCTGAGATTTGTGCTGTTACCTTAGTTGAGTGAGTTAAATGATTGCAAAAAAATCAGTTCGTTTTAGGACGCAGCGCCTAGATTGTTTGCGCCTGCGTACCATATCGTGATCGATTTTTAAAATTGTCATTACAGTCTTTCCACAGTGTAATCCTGGCAAATCGAATGCTTAACCACTATAACGAATTTGGTGCAACTGATCAACACTCAACGGAAATTATTCCGCATTCTGCCTGTAAAAATGCCGATGCAGGTCGTTGTTGATATGAAACCAATAGAGCTCTTGTTTGCTGATTTGCAATATTCGGACAGCGACGAGAGAAAGAAGAAAAGGAGGAAGGGTTGAATTTGAGTGACGTTGAAGTTGATGACGCGGAGTTAGTCTTCATGTCTGTTCTCTTCGACCGAGGCGAGTTCGGTGTTGCAATCTACAACGCACAAACGGCAAGTCTTAAGACGCTGCAGCACCAGATTACCGACACATCGGAGCTAGAGGAGGTAAGGTTGCTAGTTGCTGGATTTTATATGATTATGGCCATCTGAACTACAACTATTTTAGATCATTGAGCGCCTGCATACGCAATTTGAAGTGAATCACGTGATATTTTCCTCCAGAAATGCTAGTACAAATGGGCTGCTTCGGATTATCAAAAAGCTTGACGACATGCATCAGACGAAAACAGCAATTAGCATTCGGAAGGTATCGTACCCTTTCGCGTGTGATTGCCCGTTCTTGTCATCTGATAGCAAGAAATTTGTAGCATTCAGGTACAATTAAATGGATAAAGTTGTCGTCAGCTGGTATCACTCTAGTTGTCGAGCAGATTTCAAATATTTAAAAGCTTGCCAAGCGATTGAGCATGTTCAAATTGGAGCTGTTTCGAATGAGTATAGAGCTCGGACATCGCGGTAAGTGGCGTTTCATATATCTGAAGTTTACTCAAGCGATGGACTTTACAACATAATTACTAATTGATTGATAAGACGAGAAGTATCTACTTTTATAGGGAGGTTTTTCAACTTTGACAATATTCAGCTCATTCGCGCTACAGGCGGTAAAAATAAGCTAATTGAAATATCCGACTTTGCGCTTAACGTATCGTTTTGCAGCTTTATTGCTCTATTTGCTCACCGAAAAGGTACTCATCGATTTTCAGAACAAGGAAGCCTACTTACTTTCTCGGCAACTTTTCGCAGATTGGAAACCAGTTGGACGACGTGGAATCTCTATATCTGTCAACTGTCGAGCAAGTCGCTCTTGACGGCTTTATGTATATTGATAAGTCCACGCTATATTCCCTTCAAATTTTCAACCATGTGAGCTTGTTCGAATTATTAGTATATCTACAAAGTACTTTACAAATCAGTATTCCTGCAGGAGGCACATCCATCACTCGTCAAGGTGAAAAGTTTTGCCTTATATCATAAATTATGGCTGACAATAAGAGTTATTAGGGAGCTGGCCGAGCGAAAGAAGGCTTTAGGTGATATAAATTTGCCATAAGCCAACTTACTTGCGCACGCCTCCTCACTGATATGTCCATACAGTCTTTTCGGCCTTCTCAATCGCACCGTGACAAAATCTGGTGGCTCTATGCTGCGCCAATGGATGCTTACCCCGCTAGTAAGTAGTGCTCACATTAATGAGCGTCAAAACTCTGTGGCTTTTTTCTTCGACGCCGGTAATGACGAATTTCGGCAACTTCTGGTATTTTTCTCGTGTTATAGTTGATGTCATCGTACCATCCTAATAGTATAATCAAATGTAGCTTAACAAGTTAAAGCACTTTCGCGACGTAGCTGGAATTTTTCAACGCATCAAGCGACGCTGCGCTTCAACCGGTGACTGGTGCCGATTTATCACGTCGATTGGAAGTTATCTGGAAACACAGTAAACTTTGCTATTTCCTCATGCCACTGAGTTTTTGATATGACAGCAATTTGTGTATGGCAGGTCTCTGATCGAGAGCGCCAACAAAACAAATTCTTCATCACTGCCAAGCGTATTCTCGAAAGTGATAGCTGAGCGTGAAATTATTTACCTTAGCAACTTGCTTGGAAACGTTGTGGATTTTGAAATGAGCCAATTAGAAAGCACAGTCGTCGTCCGAAGCGGTGTGTCTGAAGCCTTGGATGCGGCGCGAGAACGCTATGAAGATCTGGACAATGTATGATACTGTCGATGGGATCACCAAAAATTACATGCTTATTATGATGGCAGGTTCTAGCGGAGGTCGCGTTTCAGGTTCAAGAAGCCAACCCAGTTTTGTCGTCGATTACAGTGCAATACATTCCTCAAGTAGGGTATGTCATTTGCTGTGATTCGCCTACAACATTACCGGAATTCGTATTTCAATTTCAAGAAGACGACACAACCTTTTATTACAAGGTAAATACTACGAGATTTTTGTTGGGGTCACAAAGACAATTGTTTGTATCATGTAGGATGCCTGCTGCCGGGATTTGGATGAGTCAATTGGAGATATTTTTGGTAAGTTAAGGTTTACCTCTTTTTAATCCTATTCGTAATACCTGACACGGATGAATTGCAGGATACATTCTTGATATGCAAAGAGGCAAGATACTTTCTGTAGAAATAACTTTAAAATTGGCGTGGTCGAGCTGATCCTGACATTGCAGAACTTCTCGAAGAACTTACAATGGCAGTATTAGAGTACGAAAGCAGTATTCATGGTGCGCACTTGTGTTGTAGATACTTGAGTATAAGTTAGCATGACGCGCAAGTTGGTCATCATAGAAATGACCTGGATGATGGCGTATCTCGATTGCTTGGTATCGTTCGCGTCCACCGCTAAAAGCTTTAATTTCTCCCGGTACGGCTGAATTATAAAAAGGAGGTTTTGTGCTATTTATATTTTTTTTGCTAGGCCAACTATTTCTGAGGGTAAAACAATGAAGGCAACCCAAGCACGCCATCCTCTCCAAGAGTTACTTGTCGAGCACTATATCCCTAATGGAATTTTTCTGGATTCTACTGATTCACTGAAAATTGTCACGGGACATAATGGATCAGGTCATCAAATAAAATGATGATGTCAGACGTTTATTTACAAAGCTATTGCTTTAGGCAAATCCGTATATATGAAAATGGTCGGTCTACTGCAGTACATGACTCAAATCGGATCTTTTGTTCCGGCTGCGACAGGTACGTATCAATAATTAATTTTGTGACAAGTAGATGCTTAGAAATTACGATTCTCTGTAGCGGAAATTGGGCTTGTGACAAAATTATTTACCAGGATTCAGAGGTGAGAGTAGTAATCAAAACAGTGTAAAAATCGAAGCTAAGCATTCTTACAGTATTGAGTCAGCGACGGTACCCCAGAGCTCGTTCACGATCGACTGCAATCAGGTACAGCAATATAAAAAATATTTTGTGGTTTCTCAGAGGGGCAAAAAGCTAATAGTTCGATTTTTTAGATGGCATGGATGCTTAACCACGGAGATGATCGCTCGCTGTTTTTAATTGATGAATTTGGGAAAGGTTTGTATCAAAATGAGGTGCCGTGGCCGGTAGCTAATAACACTTAATGATTAAAGGGACGGCTGAACTCGATGGAATAGCGTTACTGGTGCCCCAACAGACGTGATTACTATAAATGCATCGTATAAGCTTATTTCTGCTGAAATCACAGAGTTCGATCATCAATTACCTGGCCAAAAAGCGGCTAAAAACAGGAAGACCACGGGTTGTGTTGACTACACATTTTTTGGTGCGCACTTTTATTTTATTGAAGACGATAGTAGCAATAGCGCTTAATGTGTAAAAAGGAAATTTTTCGATTCAATCTGCTCGAGGCAGAACTCATAGTCGACCAGCCAAATTTACAAGCTAAGGATGAGTTTCCTGAAGGTTCGCCCGACAGAGCACGTATAGTTTGTACAATCATGGCCTCAACAGCTCAACATGACTCGCATTCTGCAACATCGAACGTTGTTCCTTTGTACGAGATGCGTCATGGTATTTCAAGTCACAGCAATGCCTTAATGTGCGCTGCAAAGTGCGGTAAGTCAGTATCTCGGGGAATGTGAACGATATGAAATATCATTTTCCGTAGGAATACCGGAAGAAATGGTCGAGCGAGCCCAAAAAGTAATGGACTATGTCAAGCGCGGTGAACCAATTCCGACTCGACAGATGTTCGAAGGGCCATCACCTGAGGAGCAGCTCAGTGCGTTTTTTGCATCGATTGATGACTGGCACGCTGCAGGAGACGATATCGTCTCAAAATTTTTAACAATGGCACGAGTAGGCACACAATAAAATATTTAATTTTTTATTCACTGCGTTTCGAAGCAAGTCCTCTACACAATTACTCACTGCACAATGTCTCAACGTTCACGCTTAAAAGATCCTCCAGCAAAATATCGTGATCATCGTGGGCAACAGCATCTCGAGGAAGGTTCTCTGGTGGTGGTAGATAGTTAAGGTCGTCAATCACGATTTCCTCTTCCAGCTCCACGTTCTTAAGTTCAGAGTCCCACAGTGTCTTTTTCTGCTGCAGATCTGGCGAAACCCACGGTAGTGGATGAGGCTCTTCGCTTTCTACCATAGCCTTTTCTAAGCTATCATTCCAGTCGTCAACGATACGCGTGGGATCGAAATCGTCCGTGAGAGTTGGCGTATAATCCTTCATGAGATCTTGCCAAATATCATTGCTTAAGCCCTTAATATACGTCGACTTTGCTCTTGGAGATGTCAGTCCGCCATATGCTAGCTCAATATCCTGTAGCATGCAACTAAGATTGAAAACACGTTCCATATTGACCAACATTCAAGCAATTACCGGAATTTTGATCGGACATGGCGGCATAGTCGCATTCTTTAAAGAATTTGATTGTTTTTTCAATGAACGAGATGGCTGAGAAATTAAGGTTGGAGAGTTTTCAGCCTTTTCTCTCAACGGTGTCTGATGCACCAATTTACTGGCGCTGCGCTTTATCTTGTGTTCACTCAGCCCAATTTTGCTTCGTCCGATGTCAGCCACATTTTTACTTCCATGGCGAATACGCTGCTTGTTGGAGATATCACTGAGCACGCGCCTACTATATATGTTGCACAGAATGAATCATCGTACTCGATTGTACAGATAGACCACACGCTCATTAGAAATCCCAACTAACCGGTTTTTAGACGCTTTTCTTGGAGTAATCTTTTTGTCCGTGACGTTGGAATCATCAGAAGTTGAAGTAATCTTTTGCTCCGTGACGTTGGAGTCATCATGAATTTTGAAGCCACGCTTCGATGCTGAATACTTGTTTGCATCTGAGAAGAGGAGAGACGCAAACAAGTTGGCATATCAAAGGAGCTTTGATACGTGGCTATCGAGATAGACTGTGATCTACCTGCAAGGCGCTGCTTGCCAGCAACGCTACTGTTGGTAGCAACGTCGTTGTCCAAGTTCTCCTTCTGTGTGTGTAGCATGTCCATCGCGCTGTTTCGCACTGAAGTTTGAATATTTCAAAATACTCTCTTCTAAGACTAAATAGCCCTATTTCATAATTACAAGTGGATTCATAAAATAAGATTAAAATAAGTGAACAAAAGGTTCAATTATGTGGCGTCGAGCTCTCGCATGTTCCGCGCCTGTACTGCGGTCTTCACACCCTATATCTGGGTCATTAAAAGCACTTTGTCGGCCATCATTTGCCAATTTGCCGTCGACTTTCCTGCCCATAGGTCACTTATTGCTCAGGCGCCCGAGTGGCCGCTGCTGTGGCGTTGCAACTCGAAGCCATGACGACAATGACATGCCCGTTCCATCTGCGAATTATAGCAATTTTGCGACTACTGCTGCTGAACTATCTGGTGCTCCGGGTGTGCAGGGCTCTGGAGATAAGTTCGTTATGGTATACACATGCAGCATCTGCGAGACGCGGTCAGCTAAGACCATTAGCAAGCATGCCTACTACAAGGGCGTGGTGTTGGTGCGTTGCCCCGGCTGCGAGAATTTGCACCTTGTTGCCGACCGGTTGGGCTGGTTCGAGGACAACGGAATTGATGTAGAGAGCATTTTGAAGCAAAAGGGAGAGAAGGTCCGTTTTGCCACCGCTGAGGACGTACTTGAGCTTACCGAGAACGGTATTCTCGGGCCTTAGAGCAACTTTTACAATAGCAATAAAGATCTTTTGGATAATAATACCGAATTGTAGGATTATGCCTCTTGTTTCCGAAAGAGCCGAAATGGCTGCATACTTTTTTGTATCGCTATTCAACCTGGTGATAATTATCGAAGTCCACTCAGTTTTCGGTGAGATGCTGAAGCCACACCCGCCGGCCTCCACCGCGAAACATGACCTGCTCGTGCGTATTCACCTGTACAGAAGGGTTTGCAGATGCAAGCTTCGTTGTCTTGGCTAAACGCGTTGAATCGACCGTACGGTTCTCAATGTGGTACATGCGTTTTTTGCTCTGATTCTGATGCCGGACCATGTGCTCAGTCAAACTTTCCTCCTTTCCATACACTCGTGAGCATACAGGACACTTAAACCATTTCTTGCCATTTTTCATCTCAATTATCGGTTGCAGCTCGTCAGGAAAAACTACAGGTGCCAAGTTGTTTGTGCTCTTGGTCTTTTCTTTGTCATCTTCTAGCTTTCCTGCACATGTATGGAATTGCATTCCGCGGCGTGCATTAAACTTCATATCACACAGTGAACAGAGAAAAGGATGCAGTTTCTTTTCATCCACAGCTTTATTCGGTAGCAGTGCTAGAGTGGCGATACCTGGCTGCTTGTTCTGTCCAATACGAATACTATTCTGTGCAGAATACATTTCTTTACTCGTCTCCATGTAGGCTGCAATAACGCAGCCAGCCACCATTGCATCGAATTGGTGAACGTGCTCCCGCACATCACGAAATTCGGCAAACATTTTCTTTGCCCGACTTCCCACAATTTCATGTAAATCCAAATTACTCATTGTATGGTCAATCAATCGACATGCTTTTTGTTTCATCTACAGTGATGCCACTTCTGTGAATAGAATCTGGATGCACCACTTGCAGGTGTAATGAACGCACCTGATCCTTGTACCCAATTCGCGTCCTCCGCTCATCCTTACCCATTTGACTGAGGTTCATTTCGACAAACTCTGCCGCGCGTCTTAAATTGCCAGCCATCTCGCCATCCTAGATCAAATAAGCACGCTTAAATTCATGCTTTACAGTCCACGTTGTTATTTCAAGCTTTATACCTGCGAAATGAGTGTTCGCAAATTATGCCCAGTCGAAAATAACTTATTGGGCGCAGGCCCATGGTGTGACTTGTCCTCTTCGCCTTCAAATTTGCGGTACGCACTACCTTCATGCACAATATGATCCTGTACAACCGTACCACATCCATTGCCGTCAACACCGTTGCAGATCGTGTCTCCACGTGCGTAGTCGGTTATAAAATTGTTCTGCTCGGTATTACCGCAAGTCTCGCATCGAAATCGCGGTGCTGAAAGTGGCCCAAGCATTGCAAAAACAAAAAGACAGTATTTTTGTCAACTGCAATGCTGGATTAAGGCAAGCCTCAATCCAACGTTTACCTGTCTTTTGCTCAGCATCCAGCTCGGAAAATTCGTCGGCATCCGACTTGCCGGCCTGCCTCATTTTGCGAATGAGCAGCATTACATCATTGACCTTAAGCTCGGGTACAAGCAGATTCACAATACGATCTTCCATAGGCAAAGCCGGTCCATCGGCTTGTCTGGCAGCTCTAGCAGCAGCAGCACGTGCTGCTGCCTCCTTCTTAGCTGCTGCTTGCTTTGCCGCCTCCGCTTTCTTCTTTTTGTCGTTCTAAAATTCAGCCTTGTTATTCCATATGTTCCTTGAGTTTAAGTGGAATTATACTTTCAGAGTTTACGAACCATGACAAGAGGTTCATCGTCCAGCGAGGGCCGGCCGTTGGCCTTCGCGGCTGCGTTAATCTCCACTGCGGCCACAAAGCCCGCAAACACGTCTACAGTCGCGCCATTGTTTAAAGCTGCGAAAAAGTCATCGGCGCCAGCATCGATGTCCATTGGTGCCGATGTGGTTGAGAGCGTAGCCAAAATGAACTTACGTGCAGAGGGGGATAGGAATTGTATTTGGCCAGTTTATGATGGAGAGCTCTCATTCACAGCGAAATAAAATTACATTTAATAGCTCTGAAATTTTATCTTTTTTTTTTTTTTTTAAAACTGCTTCCAAATAATTGTATTTAAGTTTTTTCATGGTGAACATTGAGCTTTTACGATGAAAGCAACACTGACCGCATGCGATCTCCAAATAGCTTTTAAATTCGTGTTAACGATAAACGATGCGCTCTGAAGGCATCAAGGAGATTTTGCTATGCAAAATCATGAGTGAAAAATAAGAAATTGCAAGAGATTTTTTTACGAAGGATAGAATGTTGTGGGCATTCACATTTTTCTCACCGCTTAGCAATGGAAAATAGTCGCCAGCAATGAAAAGATGTTGAAAGCCGAAAATGATAGCCTTCTAATGTTTACTCTATCCACTCCTCGCTACCCCTGGGATTGTGCTTTCGACAATCTCGTTACTTAACGACGCGAGTCGTGATGTCCCTTCATCATGCGTATCACGTGAAAATTAAGCGTTGAACGGTGCTCGGCGGCGCGGCGCTTCCTCTTAGCATCCAGCACAAGCATCATATTGCGCGCTTCGCGTTTGCACTGATTTTCGTCAAAGTCATTCCGTTCTAACGCGTCCAAAAAAGAAAGTGTCTCGGTTTGACCGTCGGTCCTCTCGCGAATGGTACGCAGCGTCATGCGCTTGATGTGCTCCACGTTGATCCCGCGGCCAAGCTTCATGGTGTGAAATTTAATTTGTGACAAAAAAAGGAGTTTTACAGTGAGTCCATAATTTTGAGTACTTTTTTTATATGTTCATTAATTCACCATTTTGATGTCGGATCCTGTCGAGCAAAGCAAGTCACCCAATGACCAGAAGAAGTATCGACTACTGACGTTGCCCAATGCTCTGCAGACGCTACTGATCTCCACGGCCGATGTTTCCCATGTGGCGGAAGCCGTAGCTCATGAAAGCGAGAGCACGGCTTGCGACGCGGAAGAACACAGTCACAGCGAGGATGACAGTGATTATAGCGAGGAGAGCGAGAGTAGCAATTTTGATGGTGATAGCGAGCAGGGAAAAGATGCGCCGAGCTGTCGTGCCGGTGCATGTCTCACAGTGGGTGTTGGTAGCTTCGCCGAGCCTGAGGCGCTGCCGGGTTTGGCTCATTATTTAGAGCACATGCTGTTTATGGGCAGCACTAAGTATCCGGATGAAAATGAGTTCGAAGCATTTTTGAGTGCTCATGGAGGCTACAGTAATGGGGCGACAGACACTGAAGTGACCAGCTACACATTTGAAGTGGGACCAGCGAGCTTGGAAACAGCACTTGATATGTTTGCACAATTTTTCATCTCTCCGCTCCTTAAGGCTCAAGTTCTGGACAGGGAATTATCCGCTATTGAGTCAGAATTCAGTCAAGCCTTACAAAACGACCGAATTCGCTCTCAACAGGTGCTGTGCGATGTGTCGCCAATGACGCACCCATACCATCGGTTCAGCTGGGGAAATAAAAAGAGTCTACAGACTGAGCCAGAAACGTCCGGTGTTGACGTGCGTCAGCACATTGTAGACTTTTATGGTAAGTTCTACTCTGCCAACATCATGAAGCTTGTTGTTTGCGGCGAAAACACGCTAGACGAGCTAGAATCATGGGTGACCAAGTCATTTACTGCGATTCCAAACAAGAACGTGGAAATTCCATCTTTTGATTCAGCAGGGCCGCCATTTGGGGCTCCGGGTGCAAGTCCTTCGTTTCTTTGCAAAATTGTTCCTGTCCGCGACATCCACACGCTTTATCTTGATTGGATGATTCCCCCTGTCTTTGGTCAGCATCACCAAAAGCCTTCAGACTTAATTGCCAGTCTGTTGGGTCACGAAAGTCAAGGATCTGTGTTATCTCATGTAAGCCGATTTGCTTACTTTATTACCCATAGCTCAAAGCAATACTAATGCCAAAAATATTTAGTTAAAGAAGCGCGGATGGATCTCCGCGATAACCGCAGGAGTCACAGACACAGATGGTTACGACTGCGGCACCTATGCCGCGAAGTTTGATGTCACCATGAAGCTTACCCTTGACGGTCTATCTCACTGGGAGGAGATTGTTTACGTACTATTTGAGTATTTGCATATTCTCAGAGTAAATGGCTGCCCTGAGTGGGTATTTGACGAACTAGCAGCACTAGCCGACATTTCGTATCGTTTTCAAGAAGAGAGTAGCGCAGTCGAAAGATGCGAAGAGCTGGGTGCAATCATGCAGGTAATTTAGAAGTGGCCGTATTGTCGTTTTTTGACAAAGTTTCTAATTCATTTTTATACTCAGTCGATGTTTAAAGTACCTGCAGAAGACATTTTGCGCTACGATCTTTTTCAGGGTTCATTTAAGAAGGAGCTTGTTGAGAAATTGCTTAGCTCCTTGACCGCTGAGACCGTTTGTTTATCGATTGTTTCCCAAACCTTCGTTCAATCTACTGAATTTGTATCAAAGGTATACCACGAGAGAAACAAAATTTTAATGAAGTCCTTGCTTTCTAATATTTGCATGACGTTTGGCCATGATGGTAGGCTGTTACGGAGGAGTGGTTTGGCGTCCGATACTCGCGAGAAAATATTTTAGACACCACCATGCAATACTGGAAAAGTGCAGGATTGAATTCAAAGCTGCATCTGCCGCGTCCAAACCAATTTATTCCTAGGGATTTTTCAATTGTTGACGCAAAAAGTGTGAAAGACCTTGTGTGCGAAACGACGGCGTTTGGCAAGCTGTGGTACAAGCCGGACCGCGTGTTTGCCACACCTCGTGCTCATGTTGCACTGATGTTGCACTTGCCTAGTGTGGTGGTCAGCGTAGAATGTTGGAGTCATACTCGATTGTACGTGAAGATTGTTCGAGATGCGCTCAATGAATACGCGTACCATGCAAATGTGGCTGAGCTCATGTACTCGCTTCAAGTGAAAGATACGGGATTGGAATTAATCTTTGGCGGTTTCAATGATAAATTACACCTTCTTGTGGATGTAGTTGTTGCAGCTTTGTTTGACACTGAAATTAGTGAAGCACGATTCGAAGTGCTACAAGAAGAATTGTTGCGTGAGTCGAAGAACAGCATAACGAAGGTGGCACAGAAATCGAAATATATGCGATTGCAACTTTTGGAGAAACGTTCTTTCCCTTTGAAAGAGTGTTTGAAGTCGATCGAAAGCGCGACCGTCGATTCGCTAAAGAAATACGTATCAAGCCAGCTATGGAAGGGCAAAGCGTGGTTGGACAGTTTCGTACATGGCAATATATCCCAAGCAGGAGCGACCGCACTGATCGCGAATGTCGAAAAGCAGCTACAGCGTGTATGTGCACCACTGCAGTTTTGCGATTTCCCTCGACGCCCTATTAATATTGTTCCACGAACTCCCGTCGGACTTTTGCTCACGGAACGTAGCGAAAACGAAACAGAGACAAACACGCAGGTTGAGTTTTACTATCAGATCGGGCCATTGACTCTGCGTAGCTTGGCCTATGCCGATTTGCTACATCAAATAATGGGGGAACCTCTGTTTGATACTCTTCGCACGAAGCAGGAGCTAGGTTATGACGTTTCTTGCACTGTTCGAGTCACAAATGGTGTTTTAGGCTTCAGCGTCATGGTTCAGTCGTCATTGTTTGCAGCACAGTATATTTCAAGATGTATTAATCGCTTCATGATTGACTTTGAAGAGGCGATTGAGATGATGGCGGACAAGCACTTTCAGGACCATGTCCAAGCGCAGATACTTTTAAAGCTTGAACCTGATCACAACCTTCTAGAAACAACGCAACATTACTGGTATGAGATCACAACGCGCCGACTCACGTTTGATATCAATGCTCAGCTTGCAATGAAGATGGAAACCTTGACGAAGAGCGAGATGGCACAGTGTTACCGTAAGTGGATTCTTGAACGCTCTAAAAAGTTGATTGTACACGTCATTGGTCGTAGCAACGCAGCTGAAAATTTAGCACGTCAACAAGGTAAAGTTGCTTGTAATTCTGAGTTTGCGGGGCTGCATGCCTCAAACCAAGCCACTCAGATAAGCGACTTGTATCAGTTTAGGTCTGAGCTACCTTCATACCCTGATCTTATTGAAAGAAATAGTGCCGATGATGCAAGATGAGAGGATAAGCTTATTGAACTTTAAAGATCACGAAATAGAACTGGGCTGATTTTAAACTTATTTCTAAAAAGCTACATGACTGGTGGACGCAGTAAGAGGTTGCAGACCGGTTGTTATTAATTAATTTCGTCGGCGCACAACATCTTTAGATTGAATGTATTCTGTAAATTGTCTCGGCCACCTGAAGCTCGCCGACGTAGAAAACCATCTCGATCGTCAGGTTTCCCTTCCTCATGGAAATTCTTCCACTTGTATCGGGGTGTGCCGTTACATAAATAGTATTTACTATAATAGGAATTACAAATATTATTTCCTATGAGAGGAAAAAAATAAAGAAGTACAAAATTATTAGTTTTTATTAATTTTGACTTATTACTTCCAATATTACCAAATTTGGTAATATTGACGCAACAAGACATTAGTTCTATTGATTGGTTAATTTAAGTTTAAAACGACCCCGCCAATCGTTAGAATACATGCTTAGGCGTTGCGGAAGGAGGCGCATTGCATAGTGTGTTATTAATGTATCAAAGCCAGTAGATCGAAGATCGTTATAAAAAAAGTTGCTTATTAATGCACTTTTACTTTTTTCTATTCTAAAGCCTTTAAATTTGCCTTAAGTAGCTAAGACTTCTTAGCTACTTAGAACCTCTGTAACGGGGTGTATGGTAACATGAAATTAACGCTTAAAGGGTGTTCGTTAATATATTATCTAAAAGGTAGAGAAAATTTAGAAAATATTACTTTACATAGTAATATTCGGAACACTTATCCATTGGTAGATACAGGCCATTATATCAACTTTCTCCGCGGTCCAGTCAGCGCTGGACGCGCGCAAAGAGAGAGACAGATAATACTTTATTACATGTTTAGTATTAGTAGTTAATAAAGTTAGTATTAAATAGATAGAAACTAGAAGAACTTAATTATATTTAATACAGTTATCTTTTAACCCTCATTAAAACAAACGTTTTAGAAAGTCTTCTTCTGCACGTACTAATGTACATGAAGTGACGTGAGGCACCACTCGCACTGAGGCAGCGCGTAGTGGACTTGTACCGAAGCATGCGAAGTGGACTTGTACTGAGCAGGGCGAAGTGGACTTGTACTAAAGCAGGGCGAAGCGGACTTGTTCTGAAGCAGGGCGATGTGGACTTGTACTGAAGCAGTACAAGTCGGCAGTGCACCTTTACATCTGGTAACACTTCGTAGTCCGTCCAAGAACCACATTTCTATCATCTATCATGGACATGTCAGATGATAATGGAAATACGCATCACGTTTCGCGTGATAACTACTCCTTTTTAAGTGACATAAAAAGAGTACGGTCAAACGAATGAGTTCGACCGTAGGGAATGATGCCATCCTGGCCATGCTGTCCGGCTTGGACAGTGATGCCCTCCATTCAGCCATCGCCAAGTTCATACAACATGAACTTGACGAAGCGAAGAAAAAGGTGGCCTTGCGTAATCAGCAAAGCTCTCAACAGGCAGAACTGTTGAGGTTGCAACAGGTACAGACCTCTGTACCTGGGATGACGCACACGCGTCGTCCGGGAACCTGAAAGATTGGAACCTCTAAGTATACGGGAATCGAAGAAGACTCCCTCTTAAAATAGTTCGTCGAGTTGGACGATGCCATAAAGGCTCGTCACACCATCGACGAGCAAATGCATGTCACATTTTCTCATTCAAAATTAATTGGTCGTGCCAAAACTTGGGCACTAGGCCTCAAGTGCGCGATTCATATGTCTCTGGGTCGCTAGAGGCTTTAAAAGCCCGGCTCAAACAGACGTTTAAATAGCCTAGGGCTGAGTTCAGAGCTCGATCAGAGCTTCTGAAACTCAAGCAAGGAAGGCGTGATGTCCAAGCTTGTGCTCAGCACATACGACTCTTAGCGAGTTAAATCACTAACAACCCAGTTCATGAACACACGTTGATTACGGTGTTCATGCAAGGTCTTACGGAATATACCGTGAAGACCCACCTGTTCCGCTTGGAACTGGATACGCTAGAAGAAGCAATATCCGTTTTGGAACAGGAGGACTTTAGCTTGAGACAGGTTCAAGCTAGCTCGTCATCGTATCGTCCTCCAAGACGACACGATCTTGGAGATCCAGAACCTATGAACTCTATTATGTCGAAAGCGAGAAACGTCGCTCATCGAACAATAAGCGATCGCAGAAATGCAATCGCTGTCAAAAATTGAGACACTACGCTCATGAGTGTAGTGCCTCACGCCCAGTACCGAGAGAAACTGAACGTAATTATCGACCTAACACCAAAAAAGGCAATGGTCGTGGGTCCGACGTTGTTGCGAAATCGCAACAACGAGGCGGACTGTCAAAAAAACGGTTAAGGGCAATAGGGGCGCAATGCCGTACTAATCCAGCAGCCTCAAGAGAATTTGCAAATATCTTGACGAAAGTTGCTCCAGACACGCAATCATTATGTGTCTCTGCACCTGGCGATGATGTGTCCCTCATTACTTTGAAGTCGAAAGTGACAAATGATTTGTTACTTAGAGCCCTAATGTCCTGTGAGGCGTCGAATAATTTTATTCGTCGCCAGTCGCTTGAGGGTCGTAGGCTCAATGTTGTTGAGCGCGAAATCCCTTCAACGAGGATGACGGTGCGTCTAGCGACAGGTGCATCGATAACAGTAATGAAACGCGAAGTGAGATTTCACTACACGTTAAAAGATTTACAGCACGATGATGATTTCATCGAACTGGATTTATATGGCAAATTTGATGTCATCCTAGCTTTACCTTGCTCAGAAAATATGAGGTAAGAATCAGCTGGCAGCATCGATCCGTAAAGATGCCTGCCACTTGTTCATCAGATGGCCATCGTCCACAAGCGTGTGGATGTACAACGAGTGAGTGCGATGGCCTCACTTGTGGTACGGTCGTTAGTACGACTGCACAAGATCACAGTGATTACTTATCATACTGTGGAGTCAACTACCGGCGGCTGTGCGAATGCACAGGCAGCGCCGAAGGCCCACCAATCGAATAATTGGAAAAAATTGAAGACATGAATGTACGCCTAGTGGGCGACATTCAAGGAAGATGCCGGTTGTCCAAAATACACAACACGATGATCCTAGGTCGAGTAGACAGTCGACAGTAGAAGACCCGACTGTGAAAGCGCAATCACAGTCGGAAGACGTTAAGGGAATAAGTCTTCACGTACTTGAGGAGAAATCTCCTCAAATAGTTAATGCTGAAGTGACTAGACTTCAGCATCCCGAGGGATTAATCCCTCGGCAGTCTGTGGATAAATCCCTGGAAAAAACCGTGACATTAAATGTATTGGTTAATGGCGGATCTAGAATAGGCGCTTATACTCTTCATCTTATGCGCCTCCGAAGTAAACTCCGGAGATAACTCAATTACCTACCGTAGAACCCAAGCGGTTCTTGAGAGATCTGCATTGTGGTAGAATCAAGCAGATCTGCCTTCTCGTCACAGAGGACGAATACATAACCGATATTCGGTCAGCGCTAATTTTTGCGGAGAACGAACGGGTTCTCAGCAGCTCATCGATGGACGAAAGTGTCCTCGATGTGAAGACTCGATACAGTACTCAATCCTGGGAGTCACTTAAGACAAATTCTTTACACAAGAATTCAATTGAATTCAGGGAATGTATTCCCTGAAACAGTTCCAAGCTAGTCGCTTAAGGATTAAGGCACTCGACATGAGATCGAGCTCAAACCGGGCTCGAAGTACTGTGACATGAAGCAGTGGCGACTGCCTCGTGAACAAGTACTTGCAATCGATAAATTCTTTATCGGTCGATTAAAAGCGGGCCATGTAAGGGAGTCAACCTCCCCACATAGCTCTCCGACCTTATGTGTGCGAAAGGCCACAGGAGGGTGGCGGATAGTGCACGCATTCAATAAACTGAATGCTGCAACGGTACCGGCTCAAACGCCGATACCTAGAAAAGACGTAATCATAGACGGTATGTTTAAGAGTACCATCTTTTCGTCTATGGATTTTATCAGACCTTTATCCGTGAGCGGAACATCCCGTATATAGCAGTGAGCACTACCAGTGGGATGCTCTGGGAATGGCTAGTAATGCCACAGGGGCTTAGTAACGCCCCTGCAACATTCAACAGATGCGTAACGAATCTGTTGAGGCCGGTGCGAGAAATCGCGAAGCGTTATTTTGACGATGTATTCGTCCATAGCCGGGCCATGGACAGAAAGCTTGAGCTTCTCGATGGAGCCGTCGCTGTACGCTTGATCTTTAAAACTCACTTCGTTCAGATAGCGTGTTGTCCTGCCGGTAGACGGACGTGGAAGTTCATAAAACTCACGTTCGTCAGGTTCTTACACTTATGCGAAAGCATAAGTTGTATGCAAATTTCAAGAAGTGTATATTCGCTGCAAGCGAATTACCCTTCTTGGGTGCATCGTCGGAAAACACGGCGTGCGCCCTGATCCCGAAAAGATCAAGGCAATTACCGACTGGCCAGTTCCAGTCGATGTCAAGGGACTTAGAAAGTTCCTTGGTTTAGCGGTGTACTTGCACAAGTACTATCGTAATTATGCAGAGATGACAGTTCATCTCTTTCGTCTCTTGGAAAAAAAGACGAGAAATTGTTATGGAACGCTGATTGTCAGCGTTCGTTTGAAGGTATGAAGCAAAGCTTGATGCAATCGCCCATCTTGGCGATTGCAGATCAAGACAGACCATTCCATGTGGTCTGTGACGCCAGCGATTTCGCAATCGGCTGCGCGTTAATGCAATTCGATAAAGACGGCGCGGAGCGCGTCGTCTGTTACCAATCGCGCCAGCTGCAACCAGCTGAACGCGATTACCATCGCATGACAAGGAACTACTTGCCATGAAATATGCATTGGCTAAATTTAGGGTCTACCTTCTCGGAGATAGACCGCTCATCGTATATACGGACCATGCGTCATTACGCACGGCCGTAAACAGCCCACACCTCTCGCAAAGAATGGCGAGGTGGCTATCCTTCTTTGCGGAGTATTATTTCTCCGTCGAATATAAACCAGGATGACTTAATGTCGCCGCTGATGCGTTATCACGCCGACCCGATTTCGAGTCAGCAGTGCACTCCAACAGTGAAATTAATCCCACTTTTGCCACACTCACTACGAGTGTTCCGTCATTAACCTTAGTTGATGACATAAAGAAAGCCTTCACAGAAGATAAGGACCTTCTATGTAGAATGGATCATCTAATGAATCCATCCAATAAATCTTATCAAGATTTACCGGCTTTATATTGATCGTCATCCGATCGATACACAAAATGCAACGGCTTATTGTATTACACAGCCGTTGCCGGCGACACTCCACGTGTCGTCGTTCCAACTCACAATGGTTTGCGCTTGCGCATCTTGTATGAGTGTCACGTTGCACCAACAAGTGGGCATTGTGACGTGAGAAAACTCATCTCACAGTAAGTCGCGACTTTTACTGGCCCCGCCAGTATCAGTTCGTGCGCAAGTACGTTCGTGCTTGCGAGGTATGTCAACGGGTGAAGCCTAAAACTTCATCCTGTGCACCTTTCCAACCTCTATCACTTCCGGCAGAATGTTGGCAGTCCATATATATGGACTTCGTCTTCGGATTCTCGAAGATGATAACAAAAACAATGGAATCCTTGTTTTTGTAGACGGATCAGCAAGATGGTACATCTAGTTGCAGGATTAGAGTCGATCACGGCTCCGAGCTGTGCCCGTGTCTTTATCGACACGGTATTCAAACTCCACGGTTTACCTCGTGAACTAGGCTCGGATAGAGATCCACGGTTCATGGCGGAATTTTGGCAATCCTTTTTCCGATTTCTCGGAACACGGCTATCTATGTTAACCTCTGATCATCCGGAAACAAATGGTCAGACAAAACGCGTCAATGGCGTCCTCGAAGAGATACTTCGAGGTTACGACCAATCGTATCCAAATTGAAGCTAGTTTTTACCGATGGTCAAATTCGCCGTCAACAATTCGGTGCATGCGTCTACAACGCATACCCACCCAATCAGAGGGATCCTCTAACTTAAGGGGGGGACTCGCACGATCAAAACCGTTTCTGGTTCATGCTCATCACGCATCGAAATTACCAACGACGCGAATGATGTCGATATCGAAGCAATCGACATCGAAGAAGAGAAAGATCTCATGGCAGTGCGCACAAAGCGCACTGAAAAAGACAAAATAAATGAGTCGGCAGAGGAATTTCTGCTGGCTTGCGAATCAGTAGTCCGTTTTGTGCAGGATTACGTTGCTAGCGCAGTGGACCGGCAGAAACGGAACGCAGGCAAACATGGAAGAGCAAATGTTCTTTCATTTAAATTAACGATCTATAACTACTGTCTACGGTAAACTTGCCTAAGCATGTAGTCAATAATGTGGGTAGTAGAAAACTACTATTCAGGTTCATTAGGCCTTCCGTGTACTGCATCGCAGAGGCAATGCGTACAGAATAGAGTTGCCACGAAGGATGCGAGTGCATCCTACGTTTTACGTTGGTCGGCTCCGCCCGTACCAGCAGTACGCGGTTACTTTCACGGACGGATCTGATCACCCCTTTTAAGAATCCCCAAACGATTCTTGTGATTACGACCAGACTCTCATGCCGATTTCGAAGTTTTTCCGAAATCGCGATGAGCTGAAGACAGCTCGTCACGAAGAGCGTGATACTTCCATTTGTACTCCAACATTGAGTACGCACTTTTTGAACGGTCTTCCGACTGCTCGATACGGTGAGTCTGCACCGTCTGTTCCAACGAGTGACGCTTACCGCGCTCGTGATCAAGGCTCTCCTTCAATACATGGAGGTAGTGGCCGAGTTTGCCGATCTTTGACTCTATATCCGACGCATATGTCGGCTCTAATTTTTCCCTTCTCCACCACAACCATCCATGAATTCCCACGGTGGTCAACGCTTTTTGTGGAACGAATCGTAAACAACCGTGATGTGAAGGAGCATCGAACGAGTTATCTTGTTTGCTGGCGCGGTTATCCACCTTCGCATGAGACCTGGGAATCTCGGTCCCAGCTGGTTGTTGACATTGAGGGCCTTGTCCGTCAGTTTGACGATACCCATCCGATGGATCAGAAGGTCCATCGGAAAAAACGCGCTCCTGAACCTTGTAAATCGATTGCAAAACGTCAATTGCCTCGCGCATCTCGATAGTGATGTGAGCTCTTCCCCAGGACGAATAAAGGGAATAGACATCCCCTTTTACTCGCTTCGTGTTGTCAACACAACACGGACAGGGATCGCCCCACGTGAGGCAAGGAAGTCCTGCCTCACGAGACAACCGATGCAGTTTAAATCTTGCTCCGGTTGGAGTTCGTTTTTTAAATTTAACGCGTCGCGTTAAGTCTTTGAAGCCAGTCTTCACGTCCAATGTCTTTAACATTGTTAATGAACGCGTGTCAGGTTTGCATCAACGAGCTTTTATCTCGCTTGTTGTTGCCTGGTACCCACCGAAGCAGGAGTACCACAAGTACTTTTATCACGATTGCTTACGCCATCATCATCACCACGCACAGGGATGAGTGCTGGTGACGGCACGAGAGACAATGCTGGTGATGCGGAACCATCCCCATCGTCAGAACCAAACATGCTAAAGCGAACGCTATTAGCACGACTATCCGATTGAGCCCCTCGTTCGAAGGCTCACAATCAGCCGCCTGATGACGTTCAGGCGACTGTTTCGCTCTCCCCGAGTCGGCCATCTCGTCCGACTCGCATTCGTAGTCGACCGCCAAAGAGAGGTCGCGTTCACGTGATGACTCTCCACGTGTCTCCACGAGCACCCGCAATAGTTAGTGTTGCGGGAGAAGATGATTTTACGGCAGACGCCCTATCTCCCGCAAGAGACAATAATGCGTCACCCGCGCTTCATGTACCGCAGACGAAGGCTCCGCACTATTCGCACACCACATGGACTCGTTAAACATGCGATAGAATTGAATATGATGGGTCTGACCAATCAACATCGTTTTCAATTAAGTGGTCTTATAGTGACCACTCTATTTAATGACAGTCAGAATGATTGCTGTTTCAGGGAGGGGTGCTGTAAGGGGGTGTGTCGTTACATGAAATTAACTGCTAAAGGTTGTTAGTTAATATATTATCTTAAAGGTAGATAGAGTTTGGAGAATACTACCTTACATAGTATTCGGAAAGCTTATCCATTTGTAGATATAGGCCATTAGTTCGACTTGGTCCGCGGTCGAGTCAGCACTGGACGCGCGCAAAGAGAGAGACAGATAAGACTTTATTGCATGTTTTGTATTAGTATATAATTAAGTTAGTATTAAATACAAAAAAAAACAGAAGAACTTGAATATATTAAATGCAGTTTACTTTTAACCCTCTTTGAAGCAAGTGTTTTAAAGAGAGTCTTTGTAACGGGCACTGCCGAATTGTACTGCTTCAGCACAAGACCACTTTGTACTGCTTCAGCAGAAGACCACTTTGCACTACTTCAGTACAAGTGGTGCCTCACGTCACTTCACGTACACTAGTATGTGCAGAGGAAAACTCTCTCGTAACTCGCAACACGCATGAAACTACTTCAGAGAATACATCCCTGAATTCAATTAAATCCTTGTATAGAGGATTTGTCTTAAGTGAATCATAGGATTGAGTAGTATATCTCTCAATCCGAGTCTTCACATCGAGGACACTTTCGTCCATCGATGAGCTGCTGAGAACCCGTTCGTTCTCTGCAAAAATAAGCGCTGACCGAATGTCGGTTACGTATTCGTCCTATGTAACGAGTACGCAGACCTGCCTGATTCTACCACTATGCAGATCTCTCAAGAACCGCTTGGGTTCTACGGTAGGTAATTGAGTTATCTCCGGAGTTTACTTCGGAGGCGCATAAGATGAAGAGTATAAGCGCCTATTCTAGATCCGCCATTAACCAATACATTTAATGTCACGGTTTTTTCCAGGGATTTATCCACAGACTGCCGAGGGATTAATCCCTCGGGATGCTGAAGTCTAGTCACTTCAGCATTAACTATTTGAGGAGATTTCTCCTCAAGTACGTGAAGACTTATTCCCTTAACGTCTTCCGACTGTGATTGCGCTTTCACAGTCGGGTCTTCTACTGTCGACTGTCTACTCGACCTAGGATCATCGTGTTGTGTATTTTGGACAACCGGCATCTTCCTTGAATGTCGCCCACTAGGCGTACATTCATGTCTTCAATTTTTTCCAATTATTCGATTGGTGGGCCTTCGGCGCTGCCTGTGCATTCGCACAGCCGCCGGTAGTTGACTCCACAGTATGATAAGTAATCACTGTGATCTTGTGCAGTCGTACTAACGACCGTACCACAAGTGAGGCCATCGCACTCACTCGTTGTACATCCACACGCTTGTGGACGATGGCCATCTGATGAACAAGTGGCAGGCATCTTTACGGATCGATGCTGCCAGCTGATTCTTACCTCATATTTTCTGAGCAAGGTAAAGCTAGGATGACATCAAATTTGCCATATAAATCCAGTTCGATGAAATCATCATCGTGCTGTAAATCTTTTAACGTGTAGTGAAATCTCACTTCGCGTTTCATTACTGTTATCGATGCACCTGTCGCTAGACGCACCGTCATCCTCGTTGAAGGGATTTCGCGCTCAACAACATTGAGCCTACGACCCTCAAGCGACTGGCGACGAATAAAATTATTCGACGCCTCACAGGACATTAGGGCTCTAAGTAACAAATCATTTGTCACTTTCGACTTCAAAGTAATGAGGGACACATCATCGCCAGGTGCAGAGACACATAATGATTGCGTGTCTGGAGCAACTTTCGTCAAGATATTTGCAAATTCTCTTGAGGCTGCTGGATTAGTACGGCATTGCGCCCCTATTGCCCTTAACCGTTTTTTTGACAGTCCGCCTCGTTGTTGCGATTTCGCAACAACGTCGGACCCACGACCATTGCCTTTTTTGGTGTTAGGTCGATAATTACGTTCAGTTTCTCTCGGTACTGGGCGTGAGGCACTACACTCATGAGCGTAGTGTCTCAATTTTTGACAGCGATTGCATTTCTGCGATCGCTTATTGTTCGATGAGCGACGTTTCTCGCTTTCGACATAATAGAGTTCATAGGTTCTGGATCTCCAAGATCGTGTCGTCTTGGAGGACGATACGATGACGAGCTAGCTTGAACCTGTCTCAAGCTAAA
>NW_027152031.1:1327715-1340353 GCF_004359215.1 Bremia lactucae | reverse complement strand
ATCACTGTCCAAGCCGGACAGCATGGCCAGGATGGCATCATTCCCTACGGTCGAACTCATTCGTTTGACCGCACTCTTTTTATGTCACTTAAAAAGGAGTAGTTATCACGCGAAACGTGATGCGTATTTCCATTATCATCTAACATGTCCATGTTAGCTGATAGAAATGTGGTCCTTGGACGGACTACGAAGTGTTACAGATGTAACGGTGCACTGCCGACTTGTACTGCTTCAGTACAGGTCCACTTCGCACTGCTTCAGGGCAAGTGGTGCCACATGTCACTTCGCGTACACTAGTACGTGCAGACGAAGACTCCCTTTCAATTACTTGCGTTAAACTGGGTCACAAGTAAGCTGTATTTATTTAATATAATTAAGTTATTCCGTTTCTATCTATTTTCTAATTACTTAATTCTATACTAATACAAAACTTGTAATAAAGTCTTTTCTGTCTCCTTCTCTCTGCGCGCGTCAGTGCTGACTCGACCGCAGAGCAAGATGATATAATGGCCTATATCTACCAATGAATAAGCTTTTAGAATGTTACAATGTAAAGTAATATTCCGAAAATATTGTCTTCCTTTTAGATAATACATTTACTAACAACCTTAAGTGTTAATTTTATTTAACAACCACTCCGTTACATCATGCGTGCTAGCGATATCGCGCTTACAGCGGTTAGTACCCCAAGCGGTAAGCTATGGAGTGGTTGGTTATGCTACAAAGGCTCTCCAACGCCCGGTTACATTTAATCGTGTAGTGACGCAACTGTTCCGCTCTCGTCTAGGTTATGCACAGACTTAGTTTTGATGACATTTTTGTCCATAGTCGTGCGGAGCAGGGACGGTCGGATGTGGAGAACCACATCGACCATTTCCAAGCAGTGCTAGAGTGTATGCCTAAACATAAATTGTATGCCAATGCATCTAAATGCATTTTTGGCGTAGAAGAAATTCCCATTTTAGATGCTTTTTAGGAAACGAGCCCTTGGAGCGGATCCCGCCAAAGCCATAATTGATTGTCCGCTTCCAAAAACCCAAAGGATTTACGTAAGTGGGTTAGCCTCGCCAACTACTTGCTCAAATATAGCGAGTATTATGCTGATATGGCTAGACCATTATCCAATATAGCGAGTATTATGCTGATATGGCTAGGCCATTCTCCAATATCCTGAAAAGGGACACAGATGGGTGCTGGACTAGCACCAACAATGATTTTTTATATAGCTAAGGATAGTCTTAAATATGCCCCAATTCTGGCTTTGCCAAATCCAGATTGGTTTTTTTAGCGTCGTCTATGACGCATCAGATTTTGCCATCGGCAGTGCTCTGTCACAAATAGATAACGATGGGCGAGAACGTGTAATTGCGCTCGAATTAAGACAGCTTAAAGCTGCGGAAAAGAACTGCCCAGTTCATTAGAAAGAGTTACTTGCAATATAGTATGCTCTTGTCAAATAACATCTGGTCTATAAGAGAGTTTGCGGATGTGGCTGATGTTCGTTTGGAACGGAAGCTTCGCTTTGATTTCGCAAAGCTTAAGGCCAACGGCCAATTCCGTCCGGCGTATATGCCTCAAAACGAAGTTAGCTCTAGCTAGCACTCCAGTGCTTCACTTACTCGCGCAACCATGGATACAAGCCGCACTGATGTAATGGATCCATTTATTCCACATTTATTGGTGGGAAGCGTCGTTTGATATAAGTTGACCCTGAGCGAGGCGCTCAAAAATGTCAACGGCGCTCGGGCAATGTTGCCGAAGGGGAACGTCAAACTCCAAAGAGTTTTTCGAAGAAAGGTACCTAAGCCACTTTACCAAATACTGGTACTGGTCTTTGAGACGACGTCGTTTTAGGAGCTTCTCCACGTGAAACTAAAGGTTTTCTGGTTCAGCCAGCAACGCGGGAGAGGCCCAAACTCTTTGAGAGCGTTTGATGTTTTTTTAGCACGAGGTGCCACTTCTTTGCAAGGGCTTTGCTCGGATTGGAATCTCTTTTGACGCGGTCCAAAATCGTCTTCCAACGTTGGAACGTCAACAATCTCGTTCGGAGAGCCAGCTGGACCTTTACGGTGGCAAAAGACGTTGGAGACCTAAATTATAGGCTCACCCTTCCCCCGTATATGAAGACGCACCCCGTACTTTATGTGGTTTATCTGAGAAGGTATGTAGACCCAAATAAGGTCTCTAATCCCCATCCATGCATCAATCTGTGGCACGACCGCCTGTCTCGGCGCAAGCGCTTTTAGGTCTACGTGGAAAGGGTCCCGATATGGCTTAAGCAAGCCCACGTAAGACATTGGGTGTGTACGCAGCTTGCGAGGAAAGTTTACCGTGTAAGCTAGGCCCTTCTTGGCCACGACCGTAAATGGTCCAATAAAGCGCGGGCGCAATTTGATCTCAAAGACTGCCAAAACCAGGTTTGTAGGTAGATTTTAGCGTTTCGCAAAACTCGGTCTTCCACCACATAAAAATTAATGCAACTTCTACTTTTGGCATCCACTCGTTCTTTATGTTTGTCTTGTCGATCAGGCATTGTGTCACGCACATGTCTTATGACATTGCGAGAAATTTGCTTGCTTGTATCCGAACGGTGACAGAACTGATACCAGCGAGCCTATTGGCTAATTTTCCCCACCAAGCTCTCAGCCAAGCAGTGATAACGTTAATGGAAAGCGTAGGTGGGTGAGACCGTTGACATAATACGGAGTTTAGCTGTAAAGGCAGGGAAAGCGTCATTTAATGCCAACTTCAATTCCGGGAGTAGTGTGTTCCCGCGCTTTGGTGTTCAGCACACATACTGCGCAAAACGTATTCAATGACGTGATTGACACGTTCAGTTTGACCATTGGTCTGCGGATGATCCGCTGTGGAAATGTTCAATTTGGTGCCAAGTACTCGGAAAATCGTTTTTTTAGAATTGCCCGTGAAACAGGGGTCTCGATCCGAGACAATTGCTACAGGCGAACCGTTATGTGCCTTCGCTATTAATGATATCCGGCACAGCTGCTAAATGAGCAATTTTGCTCAACTCGTCAACTAAGTTCTCGATGCTTGTGTTAACGGCCGAATCTTTCGGTAAGCCAGACACAAAAAATCAATACTAATGGACCCCAAGACCCTTTAAGTGGCCAGTGGCGCAGCAGCGTGAGCCGAAATTTCAACCTGTTTGCAAGTTTCGCATGTAACGTATGTGCCTATCCATTTGTATAGCTTGGGCCACAAATAAATCAGGCTTACGGAGCCGTAGGGCTTTTCTCTACCGTCCTTTTCCTACCACTTACTTTCAAATACAGATTCACTCTCAGAAGCCATTTCATGTTAGTCTTGAAGTCAGCACTCAAGTTATCGGTGAATGTGTCATCGACCAAAAGATGCAAGCTCGTCAGCAGATACAAAGGAGTCCCTGCGTTCGATTGAGAATTATTGCTGCTCTGGATACATCTTCAGATGTAACACGAACCACTGTTTCAAAATTTTCTCTTGAATTTGTGGATCCATAGGGGGCAAGTTTTAATGCTCCTCGCATCGTCCTCCCCGAGCGGATTCGAAAGTACGACCAATGGAAGTACAGTTAAGCGTTACCCAGTCTTCAACACAGTGTTTAAGTAGCTCTATTTTGCTCAGCCCATCCTCGGCCCTACTATGCAAGAATACATCGTCAACGTAATGAGGCGCATAGGCACGGTGCTGACGCATCACGTGAGCCACCACCGATTGAAAGTCGCCGGTGCGTTTTAAATCCTTATTGCATCACAAGCCACCCTCACAGCGTAATAGCCTAAGGTGATTACTGCCGTTTTGGCTACATCGGATTCTCTCACGAGATGACCACTAAGAACAGTATCCTGTGCCTCGTAGAGGATTCGGTCCTTTAAATTCTCATCACTAGGAACAACGGTGCGCGGAGTATCCGCAGCATTCATGCAATATAGCAACACGCCATTGTCGATAGAAAATCGATGTTAGCTCGCACGCAAACGTGCCGACAACTTGAGTCCGACTCAGTGCTCTTAAGAGCTAAACACATTGTTCATCCTTAACGTAAGCCGAACGGATTAATCCAGTAATAGGCGACATTTTGGTCGTTAATGAGATAGCTTATAATCCAGCCTGCGTGATAACGCATCACCCAAAGCATTATGCTTGCCAGGCCTATATCACTTCGAAATTGGATTCGGCGAAATATGAAAGCCATAGAGCCAGTCTCTGAGGGAGATGGAGCGACTTAGTCGCAGTGCGTAAAGACGCGTGGTCTGTAGATATCACAAATAGCTTAGAGCCTAGCAGATGAACTCAGAATTTGCGGAGGCGGCAAGCCCGATGGACCCAGTTCTCAAAGAAGCATCCTTTTCCCTTTTTGATTCGTTTGGAAACAGGACGATCGGGATTTCCCTCATTGAGGTCACCAAAGTCCCACGGGTCTGATCACACAAACGCGTCAGATGCTGACGTCGCTTTATTACCTTGGGCGTAAGGTATCGCTCATGAAGAGCGTCGCGAGCAGCGAGGTACTCCGGCGTCCTCGTCTTGGGTCAGGAGGTCCAGATGGTCAAGCTGCGACCCGAAGCCTATTTGGAGGCGCTCTTTCACACTAAGTGTAGTGAATCGATATTCACTGTGAGCTTTTGCTTTCGCAAGGTCTGCAGCATGTCGACGAGCTTGTTCCTCTCTGAGGATTGCATGCTCTTGCTCTTCATCGAGAGGGTTCGTAATTATGCTGGACACGGGGTACGGCGTCCTGCGCAATGCAGCTAAAACATTCGCGGCACCACGTTCTGGGAACGAATTTGGAGCCCGACGAGTTTTGCCCACACGACGAGGCGTGTAGGAGCCGCGCTCTTTTTCCTCATCCTCCGAAAGAATGCGACTTTCATAGTCTACTATCATCTCATCGTTAAGGAACGAGCTATAAGTATGGGACTCACGCTTAGTTGTCATCAGATAAAGGAATGCAGGAGACAACCGAGCAGTTAGCTGTTTACATTCCAACCTCAAACAAGAAATGAAGCGAATGTTGTCACTCGGTGTCAATAGTCTGATGGGGGAGGGTGTAATGGGGCATACTTCGATTGGTGAGCGGTTGTTGTGGTATATGCATTTACTTGATGGGTAAAATTTCCTTTTGTCCTATAAAAATAGTTGATCACTAAAATCCCATTTATTATGGGTAACATATGTGGGACCCGTCAGATATGAATACGGCAGCCGAAATCTATTTTAATTTAGCTAGGGTATTTTTTAGATTCAAATAATTAAAAAAGGTTCAGTTCCCCTTTTGATCTTACAGAGTCTCGTGCCTTCTTAAGGCTTGCGCATTGATCTACGAGAGAAAGAATCCTCTCTAAGGTATATACTCTCGGGCACTAGCTGCCATTTGGTTCTACGAAACCCTATATCCCTTGAACTTGGATTTGTTAAGCTCTACGAGCTTGTACAATTCACTGAGTTGTTGAGCCTATTATTTCTATTGGGCTAAGTGACTCTCTGAGTCTATAAGTCTTCCTTTGACTTAAGGAGCACGGTAGCCCCGCTAGATCTATTAAGCGATGTCTTACTCGCGACCACTCTACTACATGTTCAGGAGCGAGAGAGCCTGAAGAGGCAGTATGGACGAGTCCATAGACTTCGCCCCCCATATCTATCGCTTTGCATAGGATACAGTGCAAACTGATGTAAATGTTAGAAGACAAGTTCTAGAAGCTTTAGTATTCGTGGGACGCTGTCATGAATGCCAGACCAGCATTGTTTGATCTTTGGCAAGACAATCACAATTTAATTTTACTGTGCGCACAATACGTCGGCCTTCTGCTTAATAGCATTTACATATATTTTTTACCCTTTTAAGTATAATAAAAAAACTGTGCTGACTTGCGCCCCGCTAATTTTTGACAGTGTGTAACATTTAATCTTACATAATCGCAACATTCATCACATATTGATAAGGTTTAATAAATTAAAAAGAAGTTAGCATTTTCGTAATTTTGTCGACCAGTAAAGTTAGGATGTCGATTTATAACATGGCTGTCAGTGGTATTAAACGATTACCCCATTTGGCTAGCTGCTAGCAGTTCGCGCGAAGTGATGTGATGTACCGGAGTGTCCCGTTACATAAATAGTATTTCCTATGAGAGAAATTATACATATTAATTCCTATGAGAGGAAATAAATAAAGAAGTACAAAATTATTTTATCTTTATTAATCTTGACTTGATAGCTCCAATATTTCCAAATTTGGTAATCTTGATGCAATAAGACATTAGCTCTATTGATTGGTTGATTTAAGTATAAATCAACCCCGTTAATCGTTGTAAGACACGATTTGTGCGGTGCGCATGGAGGCGCCATACTTAGTTAGTTATTGATATAATAAGTTCAGTAGTAGATAGAAGATCGTTACGTTGAAAACTAAATATATACAGTTCACTTTTCTCTATTTTGAAGCCTTAGTCTAGACCTTCAAGCTAAAGACCCTTAGCTTCATGATAAACCTTCCTCTGTAATTTTGTGTACGTGAAGTTTTGAGGCCCCTCAAGAAGGCTATCACGCCACGCGGGAAGGGTTTGCTCATTTAAGGGACCTTGAATGGAGAGCGATCGACCGAATGAGTTCAATCCTAGGCGGGCCAGCCATTGGAGCCATGCTGTACACTCTGGGAAGAGATGCTCAGCATGCGGCCATAGCCGAGTTTATACAAAACGAACTCGATGGGGCCCGAGAGAAAGTAGCCTTGCTTTACCAGCAAGGCTCTCAACACGCGGAGATGTTGAGATAACAGGGTGCTCAACAATTGGGACTGTTGAGACAGCAGCATTTACATGCTGCTAATGGGCCGACGCTTCCACGTCGACCCGAAAGCTTGAAGCTAAATCGTTTAGTTTGCAGTCGAAGGCGACTCTCTTTTAAGATGGTTCGTCGAACTGGACGACGCTATTGAAGCTCGCCATATCAGTGATGATGCGACAAAAGAGAAATTTGGCATGTCCAACTTAGCCGGACCTGCCAAATCTTGGGCCTTGGGTCTCAAGCTTCACGACCCATTAGTCTTAGGGTCGTATGAGGTCTTTAAGACCCGGCTCAGACAAACATTTGAGCCGCCACGTGCCGAATTCAGGGCTCGAGCCGAGCTCCTGGATTTGAAGCAGGGCAAGCGTGACATTCACGCTTATGCCCAACATACACGATACTTGGTCAATTGTATCGTTTGTCATCCAGTTGATGAACAAACACAGGTAACTGTGTTTATTAAAGGTCTTGCAGACGGACCTATTGAGACCCACCTGTTCTGGCTAGAATTAGAATTGCTTAACCATGCGATCTCTCTAGCGGAATAGGAGAACTTAGCCTGAAATAGGCTTTCATCTACTCAGGTGCATATCGTCAGCGGAGGCAGCAAGAAAACGGAGGTTTAGAACCCATGGATTTTGTATGTAGAGAGCGAGAAACCTCACTCTTCAAGTTACAAACGGTTACAAAAATGTAATCGTTGTCAACAGACGGTCCACTACGCTGCCCCACGTCCAGTGCCTAAAAGCACTGAGCGAAAAGACCGACCTTTCGCTAGGAACAGCGGAGGACGCGGATCCGACGCTGTTGCGAAATCGCAACGGCAACGTGGATCGTAAAAAAAACAGTCGGGGTGAGTAGGTGTGGAGCGCCCTACTGATTCAGCAACGTCAGAAGAATTTGCAGGTTTTTTTACGAAAGTTACTCCTCACTCACAAACATTTTTGTGTAACTGCTCCAGGAGATGAGGCTAACCTCATCACCTGAAGCTAAAAGTGTCAAATATGTTGCCACTTAAGTCCCTAGTCGATGTTGGGGCGTCGAATAATGTTATTAGACGCCAATCGCTAGAAGATCGCAGACTCATGTTATTGAGGGCGATATCCCTCTAACGAGGATGACAGTGCACCTAGCAACAGGCGCATCTGTAACAGTAAAGAGACGTGTAGTCGGTATCCAATACATGTTAAAGGGTAAACAGTACGATGATGATTTCATCGTACTAGATTTGGATGCCATTCTTGGATTAACATGGCTCAGAAAGTGCGAGCCACGTATAAATTGGCAGCATCAAGCCGTGACGATGCCTGTCTCTTTTTCATCAGATGGCTAACTGATGAACGTCTTGGAGAGTCCGCAAGCGTGTGGGTGTCCCACGAGTGAGTGCGACGGTCTCACTTGTAGGTCGGTCATTAGCATGACTGCACAAGACCTCAGTGTGAATATTCAGCACATTGAGTTCGATCTAGACGGCTGAGCACAAGCACAGGCAGAGTCGAAGGTCCACCATTGTGACGTGGACATATTTACCGACGGCTGTGCAAAAGCACATGCAGCGTCAAATCGACCACTCGAATAAGTTGAGTAGTACGAAACAAGGATGCTTGCTTGAAAACATCCAAGAAAGTTTAAACCGCCCGTCTATAATAGACAGTGCGAAAGTCCTAGATCGACTGGAGAGGCGATCGTAGAGGATCTCGCTGTGGTAGCGCAACCACAGCTAGAAGCAGTTGGGGGATACTTCTTAAATTAAACTTAAGGGAATAAGTTCCCAAAATCTGCGTGAATTTTTTTACAGAACCTGTGGTGAAAGGTTCCAGGTTCCCTTGGAATAAGTTCCAAAGAAAATAATGAGACAATAAATGTCGTAGTGAACAATGGATTAAGTGTAGGCGCTATACACTTGAACTAATAGCGCCTCCGAAGTTAACTTCGGAGTTTACTCAATTGCCAACGCTTGAATTAAAACGGTTCTTGCGTGATAGCCGGCTCAAAATCGGACCGGCACGAAAGGGCATCAGCGACGACCTCAAGTCGTCCTGGTTCATACTTCACGGAGGAGTTATACTCCACGGAGAAGTTATACTCCACGGAGAAGTTATACTCCACGGAGAAGTTATACTTCGCGAAAAAAGACAACCATCTTGCCATATTTTGCGAGAGGTATGGACTGTTTACTGTTGTGCGTAAAGACGCATGATCCGTATATACGATAAAATTCTATCTCCCAAGATAAAGACTAGCCAGTGCCTATTTTACGGCAAGGAGCTCCTTGGTCATGTACTGGATAGTCGCGTTCAGCTGGTTGAAGCTGACGCGATTGATAACAGACGACGCGCTCTGTGCCATCTGTATCTTATCGCATCCAATTGCAAAATCGCTGGCGTCACAGACCACATGAAAAGGTCAGTCTTGGTCAGCAATCGCCAGAATTGGTGATTTCATTAAGCTTTGCTTGATATTCTTGAAGGACGCTGACAATGAGCGTTTCGTGACCACTTTACATTTTTCTTCAGCGAAAAAGAAAGATGTACTTTCATTTAGGCATAATTGCGTGAGTACTTGTGCAGGTACGCCGCTAAACCGAGGAAGTTTCTAAGTTCCTTTACATCAACTGGCACAGGCCAAATGGTAATCGCTTTGATCTTTTCTGGATCCGGTGAACACCGTGTTTACCCACGATGCACCCAAGCAGTGGTATTTTGCTTGCAGCGAATATAAACTTCTTGAGATTTGCATACACTTTTGCTTACGCATAAGTGTAAGAACCTTTCGGATTTGGGTCGTGTATGGTTTACATTTGTGACCAACCATTGTGCATGTGATGCACATAGGTGCATTCACATTAGGAAGGATGACGGCTAGCGTCATCCGTTACGCGAGGTATCTAGAACGATACGCTCGCAATACATATTATTGTTATCTACAGAGATGGTATTTTTGATTGGTAAAAATAGGTATTTATATTTAATGCGATTAAATAAGTGCGCAAGAGGAGCCGGATTACCGCTCCCGTGACGACACTTAAACAGAGTACTTAGCGCGTTAAGTGAGATCGCTAAGGCGCCCACCACAACTACCCTACTGCACGCAAGAGAAGACAGTCTAACGGCTTCCTCGCTGTGCTAGGGTGTGTGTCTAAGTAGAGCGTGGCCGCATTAAGACGTGCCCGCCTACATAAATGATGCGAAAACGTAAATTACTATGGACACGAGGTTTGTTACCAGCAATGGCTGTGTAACACAGTAGCCCATTGCGTGTTTTGTTGAGGATCTATACAATTTCGACAATCCTCTAAGGATTGTTGGTCTAATTACTTTATTTAAGCAGTTGACCATCCCCTTAACTACACCAAGTGTACTTAACGGGGAATGTGTAGCATTAAAGCAACTTTAGCCCGTTACACCATCCCTCGCCTTTAAGAACATAGTTAAAAAATTGTCAAAGAGGAATTAGGAACTGCGAGATGCTAACGCGCCGCTAGCTCTCTCATTAACTCTAGCGACCAGTGTTTTTATACATGGCACCAAAGATGCCACCTAAAAGGGGCCACGTTGGTGGGTCGTCTGCGAAGACGCCCACTCAACCTCGCATTAAGCGCACATGCCGCGTTAGCACGCCGGCAGCGTCCAATGCCTTAGTCGAAACGCCGACAGCTAATGGTGCTGTCGCGTTAACAGGGCTTTAGGATCCATCCCACTTAACATAGGGATGTTGATCGGTCGATCATTGTCGTACAATGTGTCGACACCGTTGCCGTCACCTCAAAATAGTGATGCGGACAACGAGCTCAGACGGAAGAATGACGGCGCATTATTGCCCTTCCAAACTTCACTCATGGCTCATAACATGGAGACAGCAACATTTACGGATGCTGTCTCATCGTCTGCGCTGGTAGCGCAGCGACCATTGACGAGAACGCTGCCCATAAAGGCGCAGCCGCTTCTCCGTTGGGTAAAACAAAAAAAACGCCTTATGCTCAGACCATTATCCATAATGGTTTTAACATAGAATTTAACCGAATTCAGAGCCTAAGGCTCAACCGACGACACGTGAACGTGCTCAGTCGGTGTCACAAGCCAGTCGTTTAGAATGTGGCTATGTGACGGTGGCATATCACTGATGCCACCTCCATCCGAATGGCCTCGTTTAAACGGGCCAAGAGCGTCGCTCCTAGAGCGTCGCTCCTAGAGCGCGCTCTTGTAGATGCACATAAATATTTTGGCTTCTTTCAATCATGGAGGGCTCAGGGAAAATCGCTTGGGTGTATTTTCTCGATCCCGGTCGTGTTGCGTTCAAATGAAACGCCCGACCAATACGAGGCGGAATTCCTGCGCCGCATTCATCCGCATTCCGATGCGATGAAACAGCGGTCGCAGCGAGTTAATTTCGCCCGCTTGCGTGTGAAAGAAATCATGGGCGGTACTGTACTCGCTGTTTCTTCTGACAACGCTACTTCTGCTAGTCCATTTGAGACTAGCGAAGAGACCTCAGCTGGTGCTCCTTTGCATAGGCAGCCACCAAGCCGGACACATCAATACGTAGGGTATCGATCGGTTCCCAAGAGGCAAAACTCCTCGGATAACCTTTACATTGGACGAGGATCTGATACCTTTGCCTCACGGAGTGGTGGGCAAGCAACCTTCCAACAAGGAAGCGTTGATTCTCAGTCGCATCCATCAGTGCAGGCGGCACCCGATAGGAGTGGCAACCTCGCCTAACTACTCGCGGCTGCCTTACCTTCGTCCGTTCAGTCACAGGCGTTAGGCGCTGCTGAACGACGTATGCGGATCTCGAGGGTCATGTCTCGTGACTGACCTCGGGTCTTTATGATGTCCGAGAGAAGGCTCGTCAGGGTTATGAACGCTTGAAGACTCGCTTAGACCTTTTTGAGAAGATCATGCTGAGGAATTACTCGCTTGATGTCCTTCGCTCTCAGTGTCCGAGTTGATCGGTCGAATTTTTTTCACCTTCACCGTCCCCCTCACCCGAACGAAGCTCGACTCACAGTCGGCGTCACCATCGGTCTCCTTAGACGGATGCGGGTATGTGACCTCATTTGGGTCTACATACCTTTTCAGACGATTCACGTAAAATACGGGGTGCGTCTTCATATACGGGGGAAGGGTGAGCCTATAATCAAGGTCTCCAACCTCTTCTACCACCGTAAAGGGCCAAAAACCACGGCAACAACTTCGTAGTACCTCCAGGTAGTACGTAAATTTCAATTTTAGGTAGAGTAGTAGTACTTAATAGCACTTTTTCACAAACTCTATTTAGCGTTCATTATTTTTGCGACCATTTCGGTCCGCATATCCTTTTTGCTTGTCCTGTGCGCTTGCCATCGCGTCACGGACTTTTCATGTGATGGCTAATCGCACATCGACAAAACGTTGAGCCTCGCTTACGCTTGTAGTATCAAACTCGCCTATGATACCGCCGAGAGGTCGGTCATAGGACGTAGTTTTATTGAGTGAACACTGCTAAACTGGCAGAGTCACTAGGGCAAGTTTCAGTCTTTGAGATGATACCCTCTCATGGGTTATCGTTATATTGACGAATTTATGTCCCTCTTTGGCACCGAGCATAGTGAGGGGCCCTCCCCCACTAAGACTCGGGCTGCGCACAAACGAGACTGGCGTCCGAGGATGGCGCAGTCCGTTAATATAAAACGGTGTCTCACCCGTACTGGCGTGGACACTGTTATTTATAGCGAACTCCACAAAGGGCAATTGCTTGCTCCACTCTTTGGGAGTTGCTATAGTGCGTAAGACATCCGCCACGACCCGATTGGCACGTTCTGTTTGGCCATCGGTCTGGGGATGATCTGCGGTCGACATGTGGAGCTTGCTACC